>NC_057805.1:147717434-147730547 GCF_018294505.1 Triticum aestivum
GGGAGTGGGCGAGCTGAAGCGGGGGTTCGTGGGGGACATGGAGGTCGTGGGAGAGAAGGAGGGTTTGGTGGATAAGAAGATAAGGTGGGATAGTGTTGCGGTGTAGTTTGTAGCTACGGGACAGTTCGATAGTGTTAGCAGAATAAGCGTGGTTGATGTGTAGAATCAGGTCTTAAGGGGTGTTATCATAATAGACCCATCCTATATATATATATATATATATATATATATATATATATATATATATATATATAGACACACACATAAACACTATTCTAATCACGGGATCAGAATATTATTCTAATCACTACCTGAACTTCCAGAGTTACACGACCCGAACATCTCTCTGTAAGAACCCGACCTTCGGGCTATCTTCGCAACCGTGTCTCCCCACTCGAATATTCTCATCAGTCGTGTTCTATGTGATGTAAGTGTAATCTAGAAACGGTTTTTACCAACTAAATGCCCATTTTAAATAGGAATCCCGCTCATTGGCAGATTTGCTCGCGGGTCGTGATGAACAAGCATATGTTTGCAATTTTATTGCCCGAGTTGTTCGACCTGAACTTCCCCGAGTGCTTGGTTGAACATTCGCAAACATTGCCCAAATGGTGCTTGCGATATATCGTTGGAAAGCTATGGACACTCGTATCATGACCCAAGTTAAATTTTTGGCAAAATGTAAGAGTTTTAAGAGCAGTTTTGAAAACCGATTTTTCTTCATACAAAAAAGTGAATCATATTTTTTATCCCATTTCTAACCATTTATCGGATGAGGCAAACAATATGGCGTTGGAAAGCTGCTGCAAAACTGCTCCTTCCACATGTTGAAAGTTTTCTCTAATTCCCTATGGTTAAATAGTAATTTGGAAAATTGTAAAATTTTGCAAACCTAACAACCGAGTTCGTATTTTCGATCCCACTTCTAAATGGCTAATCCAATTGAGCCAAACAATATGGCATTGGAAAGCTTATGAAAATGCGCTACTTTTTCATGTTGAAAGTTTTTTCTAATTTTGAACGGTTTAAAAGTAATTTAGAAAACGGTACAAGTTTCACTGAGATCGTATTTTCGAGCTAATTTTTTTACCGTACGTCTGAATGCAGCAAATGATATGGCGTTGGAAATCTTGAGGGAATTCGAAACTTTTTCGTATATACTGTTTTTCCCAATTCCTTGCGGTTTAACGTCAATTTTGAAAACGGCTAAAAATGTTTTTTGGCTGTAATTTTTACAAACTTTATCGGAATGGGGCAAATAATATACTGTCGAAAAGCTAGGGAAAATGTGAAATTTTTTCATGTAGATAGTTTTCTCTGATTCCTAGCCGTTTTCAAGTAATTTTGAAAACGCCCAGATCATGCGTTCTGCCTTTATCACGAAACAGATTTTTCGAAAATGCACCGCGTGAAGAACTTGAACTTCTCGGCATGTCTACTTGAACTTCATTCTGTATTTTTCACATGATTTTTTTGCTCGTAGCCCTCCATACACTCACCGGAATTGAGCAAGTGATATACCAATGGAAAGCTACTGTAAACACGCAACTTTCCCGTGTTGATCATTTTTTCATACTCGCAACGATTTTAAAAGTTTTTCATCTGAAATTCATTTAGTGTAGTAGGTGAACTTCCTCCTGTTTTCACGTTGAACTTCTGTGACGTATTTTTGTTTGTAATTTTCTCATCCATTCGTCAGTGTTACACAAATGATATTCCTTTTGTACAAACCTCTATCAAAATAATTTTTTTAACTTTCTTCGACCGAGGACTTGAACTTACACAAATTATATTCCTGCCATTTTGAAGTAAATTAGAAAATGGCGAGATTGTGATTTCTGTATTTATCGCGAATGGAAATGCACTGCGTGAAGTAGTTGAACTTCTCGGGAATGTCGGTTTGAACTTCACTCTGTTTTTGACGTGCTGTTTTTTCCCGTAACTCCCAAACCACTTACCGGAATTGAGCAAATGATATACCGATGGAAAGCTGTTGAAAACACGCAACTTTCCCATGTTGATCAGTTTTTCATACTCGCGATGGTTCAAAAGTAATTTTTAATACATAAAAATGTGTTTTAAACGGTATACATGAAAATTCTAAACCGTTCATCGAAATGTAACACATAATATAACGTTGGAAAGCTTATGAATAGCATCAAGTTTTTCGTGCAGACAGGTGTCACAAATTCATTGTCGTTTGAGAGTAGTTTTTAAAATGGCAAAACAACGTTTTTTTTCAACATGTAAATGAAAGCTTATGAATTTTGAACTTTGCTAAGAGGAGCACGTGAACTTCTTGCAACAAACGTTTTAATCTTTTTGTTTTCCATTCTTATATTCTTATCTAAAATGCATTCTGTGTAGTAGTTGAACTTCCCGTTGTTTTCACCTTGAACTTCTATCACGTATTTTTGTTCAACCTCTCTCACAAGAATTTTTGAACTTTCTCAGGCCTAGCACTTGAACTTCTAGAAACAAAACTTTTAGCCTTTGCTTTTTTCATTCTTTTTTAATACAGAATGCACACCGTGTAGTACATGAACTTTTGGTTGTTATCAATCTGAACTTCTGAGATCATGCGTTCTGCCTTCATCGTGAAAACAGAGTCTCCGAAAATGCATTGCTTGAAGAGGTTGAACTTCTGGAGCAGTTTTGTTTGAACTTCACTCTGTTTTCACGTGTTGTCTTTTGCCCGTAAGTCCCCAGCCACTTACCGGAATTGAGCAAATGATATACCGATGGAAAGCTGTTGAAAACACGCAACTTTCCCGTGTTGATAATTTTTTCATACTCGTGACAGTTCAAAAGAATCTTTTCAATACATTAAAACGTGTTTTAGTTGGTATACATGAAAATTCTAAATCATACATCGGAATGTAGCATATAATATACCGTTAGAAAGCTTGTGAATAGGAGCAACTTTTTCATGTAGACAGGTGTTACAAATTCGTTGTCGTTTGAGAGCAGTTTTAAAAATGGCAAACACGATGTTGCTTTTCCCTCTCGTGTTTGACATGTAATTGAAGGTCGGAGTCTCGTAATATAAATTTCAAACCATGCAGGGTGGAGCACGTGAACTTCTTGCAACAAACCTTTTAGGCTTTTAGTTTTGTATTCTTTTATTCTCTTCCGAAATGCATACCGTTAGTAATTGAACTGCTCGTTGTTTTCACCTTCAACTTCTGTCACGTATTTTTGTTCGCGATTACTCATCTGTTTCGTCGGCGTTGCACAAATTATATACCATTAGAACCCTGTTGAAAAGACGCAACTTTTCTAACATGGTTTAACTCTTGGTATGAACAAGATACACCAACTTGTATTAACCCTTTATTTGAAATAAGAATATTATATAATCTTGGAAAGTTTTTGAATAGGAGGAACTTTTTGAACTTTCTCGGGCTTAGCACTTGAATTTCTAGCAACAACATTTTTAGACTTCATTTTTTATTCATTTATTCTCATACAGACACATACACCATGCAGTACGTGAACTTCGGGTGTTATCAATTTGAACTTCTCTCTGTTTCCCTTTAGTAATGGAAAAATCTGAGTTTTTTATAGACATCGAACCGCTCTAACTTTTTTATTCTCATCTGAAAACGCATTTCGTGTAGTATTTGAACTTCCCGATGTTTTCACTTTGAACTTTTGTCATGTAGTTTTGTTCGTAATTCCTCGCCCGTTTATTGGAGTTGCATAAATGATATACCTTTTCTAAAAACCTGTTGAAAAGACGCAACTTTTTCTAATACGGTTAAACTTTTCTTTTCGAACAACATATACAAATTTGTTTTAACAGTTTATTTTGAAATAGAGCATAAGATATACCCATTGGAAAGTTGTTGAATAGAAGAAACTATTTTCATGTAAATCATTTTTGTTTCAAATTTGTAATGGATTGAGAGAATTAATTTCAAACACAAAACGCAAAAAAAATTGTGTGTTTTTGCACAAGTACAGGGTGAATCTCCTTTATAAGAATTTTTGAACTTTCGTGGACTGACCACATGAACTTCTAGCAAAAGTCTTTTTTCGACTTTGCCTTTTTATTTTATTTTTATACTAAACACACTCCATGTTCTAGTTGAACCACTGGTCGTTTTCACCTTGAATTCACTATGTTTTCTTACCAATAACTCGTAAAACACTCACTGAAATTGAGTAAAACATATACCATTAGAAAGCCACCGAAGAGGTGCAACTTTACTTGTTGAGCATGTGGAGAGTTTTTTTTCAAAATTCATCGCCCTTTATGAGTTGTCTTCAAAAAGGCCAAAAATGACATTGTTTTTTGATTTTCGAACATGTAAATCCTAGGTCTTAATATGCTTTCACTACAGGAAACAGCTACTTTGCCGTCTGCCACGGCGGACGGCAAAGGCTCGAAAGGCGGACGGCAAAGACCTTTGCCGTCAGCCGCGGACGGCAAAAGGCTCCGGCAAAGAAGGCTTCGGTAAACAGCTGCTTTGCCGTCTGCTTCCTGGAGGCGGACGGCAAAGGCTCTTTGCCGTCTGCGGCGGACGGCAAAGGCTCTTTGCCGTCTGCGGCGGACGGCAAAGAGGGCGGACGGCAATAATTGCGCTGTCAGTCTGTTAAGTGGCTAACGACAGACCTTTGCCGTCCGCCGCAGACGGCAAAATTTCTCTGGTCTTTGCCGTCCGCCTTATGATGTCATCTACACGTCACTAGATGGCAGGTTCTTTGCCGTCCGCCTTATGATGTCATCTACACGTCACTAGATGGCAGGTTCTTTGCCGTTTGCCACGGACGGCAAAGTCTTTGCCGTCTGCCACTGTAGGCAAACTGACCAAATGGGTCAGCTCCCAGGAAGCACAGTTGGCTGCCACGTGGCTTCTTTGCCGTCCGCGGCAGACGGCAAAGAGCTCTTTGCCGTCGGTGGCAGACGGCAAAGAGCCTGCATATTGTCTATTTTTTCTGTTTTTTATTAAATCCCACAATTTGCACAGAAAATATATAAGTTTCATATCACATATCCAGCACATATCCAGCACATAAGTTTCATATCACATATCACATCAGTTTCATCCATACACATTGTTCATACATAAGCAAGTTCCATCCATACACATAGTTCCATCCATATATATATTACAATGCAAAGTTTCATCAACATAGCAAGTTAGATGCAATGATCCATATCACATAGTTCCATCCATCATAACAAGCTAGATACAATGCAAAGTTTCATGAAAGGAAAAGCAAGCACTCCATCATAGCAAGCTAGCTTCCATGAAGTGAATGAAATCTGCAAAATGGTAAATAAGAAAGTTAGAAATAGGTGACTAGAACAAGAAGAAGACTAGAACAAGAAGTATATGTCATTTATGAGCTAACTTAGGTGAAATGGATCATATATGAGCTAACTAAGTTGAAATGGGTTGTTTATGATCTAACTTAGTTGAAATGGATCATTTATGAGCTAACTTAGTTGAAATGGGTCGTTTATGAGCTAACTAAGGTGAAGGGCATCGTTTTTGAGCTAAGTAAGGTGAAATGGGTCATTTTGGAGCTAACCTAGGTGAAATGGGTCATTTTGGAGCTAATCTAGGTGAAATGGGTCATTTTGGAGCTAACCTAGGTGAAATGGGTCATTTTAAAGCTAACGTAGGTAAAATGGATCATTTAGGAGCTCATCTATGTAAAATGGGTCATTTTAGAGCTAATTTAGTTGAAATGGATCTTTTTGAGCTAACTTAGGTGAAATGGATCATTTAAGAGCTAATTTAGGTGAAATGGATCGTTTTTTAGCTCACTTAGGTCAAATGGATCGTTTATGAGCTAAATTAGTTGAAATGGATCGTTTATGAGATAACCTAGGTAAGATGGGTCATTTTGGAGTTAACCTAGGTGAAATGGGCCATTTTAAAGCTAACTTAGGTAAAATGGATCATTTAGGAGCTAATCTAGGTAAAATGGGTCATTTTTGAGCTAACTTGGATGAACTGCATCATTTATAAGCTAACCTAGGTAAAATGGGTCATTTTGGAGGAAAATAAGCTAACTCTAGGTCATTATGGTAAGCATATTGGAGGAAATAAAGCTAAGTCTAGGTCTTTATGCATTTGTTAAGCAAAACACTAGAGAAACTTACCGTGATCAGGGAGGTGTAGGAGCGGGGTGGCTAGTGCCGCTACCTGGAGAAGGATCGTGCGATGCGTTTCTGGAGTTAAGCTGCACCAAAGATCATTTCCAATGTCTCGTTAGCATTACGACACACAAATGTTAAGACTACCAAGTAATGTCCATTCAAACTAAACTCACCGTGCTCCCAGGAGCAATCACTGGCATCGGCCGAGCGGGCTGACCGGACTTCTCGCACACAGACTGCACATTTGGTTTTGAGAACAGAGTCATACTAGTTAGTAATGAGACTCAAATGTTAAGACTAGCAAGTAATCTGCAGAAGAAACTTACCACAAGGAGCTCGTACATGGCCCTTGCCTGCATGTCATTCCGTGCCCTCTCCTCCTCCATCATCTTTCTCGTCCTCTCCTCCATCTCCCGCTGCCTCTCCGCCGCCTCCGCCAGAAGTTTCTCCGTTCTATCTCTCTTAGTCTGTATAGCAGCCTGCAACACCACTCACATGACCATTTGTAATCATTGATGGAAGCGCACACAATGTAATGGAGAAAGATAACTGAGTACGTATCACTAACCTTGATGGCGAGTTGCACTGGCCGTTCACGAGGCCTTATCTCAGGAGCGGAGCTCGACTGGCGCGCCTTGATCTCCGGGAGAGTGCTAGGACAACGGATAAGTCCATCTCCAATGGCTATGGAGCCATGGGACCTCCCGCCACCAGATATCATCACCAGCTCTGGATCAATGGGACCCTGGCTCGGGTTAAAGTCCTCCCCTTTCCTCGCCTTCCCCTCATCTCTATATCTCACGAGCTTGTTGTGGGAGGAGATGTTGGTGAAGTTGTTTGCATCATCGAGGTCAGACTGAGAGAAAGCCTTGACTTTCTTGAAAGAGCCAGTGTAGGCCATGGCATACAGGTCGTACACCTCTGGCACCTTATCCGCCTTATTGTGGCGTGCCTGAAAGAGAGAAACAATGAAAATTAGTAATTAAAGGGCTCAAGCTAGCATGATGAATGAATTGCATGAATCATGAAGCAAACCACATACCCAGTTGCGCCCGAACTGATATAAGTTGGAGCTGCCTTGATGGTGTGGCACACCTTCCATTTGGGCACGTTTGTCCTTGGCCTGGTTGTGGAGGGCTAGCCATTCTTGTGAGCACCACTCATCGACCAACACCTCCCAACAATCCATCCGATCCGCACACCATCTCGGAGGTGCCTATAAGTTAGCAAATAGAAACTTGAGCGCTACGGCTAAGAATTACTAAATGAAGGAACTTAAGTAGAAGGTCTTAAGAATTACCTTCATGTACTGCTCCTTACTCAGGAACTTATCGCGGCACGCCGGCTTGGTCTTCCTGATACCACGCAAGGCGTAGTAGTCTCGAACAGCCTGCACCCGAGCCTCGTGCCGTAAGTTCTGGAGTAGGCGCTTGCAGACGTTCTGGATAACATTTCCGCTGTCCTCCTCGTATCCCTCCTCACACCTGTAGAATGTCTGCAATCAAATGAGACAATATTGATTAGTACAATTAATAACTAGCTAGTTGAAGATTTTGAAATGTGTAAAGGAGAAATTACCCAGAACGTCCTGATCACCATGTCAGCCCTCGTGTCGCACACGACACCGTCGATAATGACATCCGGCGGGGCCGGGGCAGCCACGTAGTGCTCCCAGCTCAACCCAAGCTCTGGAAGCCGACCCTCACCAGGCAACGTGACAAACCCCGGGAAGTTTTGCCGGCAAAGAACTCCAAGGACGGAGTTGGGCCGGCGGACACTATGATGGTGGTCCCAACCCGTGCAGCATGACAAGGCCAACGCATTAGTTATTTCAAGAAACGTGAATGCAGAAGGTACAAAAATATTAAATGCACTTACGTACCTCTCCCCATCAGGGAAGATCAACCACCTCTGCTCGCGGGTCGCCGGCACGGACGGGAGCCGTGTAGCACCACGTTGGTAGACGGTGCCACCCTCCTCCTCAAGATCAGTCGGCTCCCCGCCATCATCAGCATGGCCACTCGGCTCCTCGGGCTGATCCGGCCAGGTACCCCATCCGGACGTGTGCTCCTCCGGGGTCTCGTGGGCCGAACTCTCGTGGGCCGAAGGCCAGTCGACCCGAGGCTCGTGGGCCCAAGACCCGTGGACCGGAGGCTCGTGGACCGGAGTCCGTGTAGCCTCCTCCTCGGACGAGTCCACCCTAGCAGTCACGTGCTCGGGTGAAACAGCTGGGGGTGGCGGCGAGGAAGGTGCCCTAGCAGTCACCCTACCTCCTCTCCCGCGACCACGTGCCCCACCTCCTCTCTTCCTACCTCGTCCCCTGCTGGGCACCACGGTCGACGAAGAAGGGCCCGGCGGTGTGGACATACTGTCCAGCAACGCTCGGCGGAGAGGTACGTCTGGAATCGAAGACCTCAGACCACGCGCCGACGAAGAAGGGGCCTTGGCGCGCTCCCGACCAGCGCCCACCATCTTTCAACACCTGCCATGACAAACAGTAAACGAAATTAGTACAACATAAAAAAAGACCGACATGAATAATAATATGTGTATCACTTAAGTGTATCATCATCAAGTACAACATTAAAAAATTTAATACCTGACACTACTAATAATCTCGATCAGTATCATCAATAAATGCATAATCATCATCATCACTATAATCAATGATGGGCTCATAGGGTTCAGTGGCATCAACATGTGCAAGGCCACCTTGACGTAATCGGTCAAGCAATGACAGGTCATCCGCAGCAGTAACCTCTTCTTGTTCCGGCTCTTCTTGTTCCTCCTCTGGGGTGATGTCGGATTCACTGTCGCTGTCTACTTCAATGTTTTGGGGTGAAGTATAGCGGTTCTTGAAACGCTTTTTGGAAAGACGTGTCTCTTGGAAGAATTCTCCTTCATATGTGTCTGGGTTAATGTGAGGTTCATAATCCTCTTCCTTTGGGGGAGATAGTCTAGCACGTGGCGGCACTTCATAAACGACATCCCAACCTTTTAGATTTGGATTAGTTTGGCAGGCCCACGGTAGATAGAATACTTGGGTCGCCTGTTGAGCCGTAATATAGACATCAGGAACATCTAAATGGGTGCTTTGGTTGATTTCGACTAGCCCTATATGTTCATGAGTCCTTCTAGTCTCCTTCGGCTGAAACCAATAACATTTGAAGACTACCACATTCGGTGGGTTTTCACCATAGAATAGAAGTTCATAAATTGCTTCAACTCTCCCATAATACTCGGTACCTCCTTCGCCGATAGCAGATACACAACAATTTGTAGACTTTCGGTCGGCCATAGATAGCTCTTTGCCATAGGTACGAAAGCGATACCCGTTGATGTCGTATTTGTCAAATGAACGGACCTTATAGTCAAAACCATTAGCCACTTGTCTCAATTCGGCGTCCATAGACTCTGAATTAGCCTACAAGTTTAATATGAAAGGATTGTTGCATTACGCACAAATTAGCGAATGAAACCGGGATAGCCGCCTACAAATTAGCCTACAAGTCTAATAGAAATTACCGTTTGTTTGAACCAAGAGATGAAACCGGGATAGCCGCCTCCTTGCTTTGCGAGAAGCTCATACTCTTCGACAGAATCCTTTTGGATCACCGCTCCATATGAGAATAAGGCGACGTATCGACTGTATGAAATATCCAGGAATAAGAGCTGTTCAAAGGAAATAGAAGTTGCGAAACTATGTACCGAGAACTTACTCGATGTACGGCCGCACTTCTATCAGGTTGTTGAAGATATACAATGAAATGGTCCACCATTGTTCGTTATCCAAAGATACTGGATTTGAAACACTGGCTGGTGCGAGATTCCCTTTGAAAAGGCTGAGGTTGGATCCACCCTTTTTAGGGTCGTCAGCATTGTACCGAGGCTTCGGATTATGCAAATGACGATTTTTGGCTTCGTAGTGTGCTGTCACGAGGTTTGCCGCCTCCTCAGTGATGAATGCCTCAGCCATCGATGCTTCAATTCTACGTTTATTTTTACATTTTTGTCGAAGCGTCTTCTGCATCCTCTCAGTTGGGTAGCACCAACGATTTTGCACGGGCCCCCCCAATCTTGCCTCGGTCGAGAGATGCAAAATCAAATGTTGCATTGGATTAAAGAAGCCCGGTGGAAAGATCTTCTCTAACTTGCAGATCAACTCCGGCGCCAACTCTTCCATTTCTTCTAGCACGCCAGGCGATAGTTCTTTCGCACAAAGAACACGGAAGAAATAGCTGAGTTCTGCCAGTACTAGCCATTCATCCTCAGGGATGAAGCCACGCAACATCACCGGCATTACCCGCTCAATCCATATGTGCCAATCATGACTCTTGAGACCAAATATCTTCAATTTATCAAGACTGGCTCCCCTCTGTAGATTCGCTGCATACCCATCGGGGAACATCAACTGCATTTTCACCCACAAGATAATTTCCCTCATAGCCGGCCTTCCAAGATTGAACCATGCCTTTGGCTTCGTCCAGTTCTGCTTTCCTTTCGGTTCTTTCATGTTTTGTAACGGCCTATCACATAGCGCCTCCAGATCGACTCTAACCTTAGTATTATCCTTTGACTTCCCATCTATGCCGAACAATGTACCAAAAAGTGCCTCGGCGATATTCTTCTCAGTGTGCATCACGTCGATGTTGTGTGGGCAAAGGAGGTCTTTGAAGTAAGGCAGATCCCATAAGCATGTTTTGTGAGTCCAGGCGTGCTTAGAATTATACCCCTTGAAGTACCCTGGACGCTCGGGATCTGGCTCGAGCGTTTAACTGATCCAGGGTCTGTTGGCCTGTCAATGCATGTGGTGCAGAGTTTTTGACAACTCTACCTCTGATGAAGTTCTTCTTGTCTTTCCTGAACTTATGGCGAGGATTCAGGAACTCTCTATGCATGTCGAAGCAAGAAAACTTGCGACCGGCCTGAAGCCAACGAAACTCAAGAGCTCCCTTGCATGTGGGGCACGGGAACCTTCCATGCACACACCAGCCAACGAATAGCGCATACGCCGGCAAGTCATGCGTCGAGTACATGTACCAGACACGCATTATGAAGTTCCGTTTGCTATAGGCATCGTATGTCTTGAACCCATTATCCCAGGCTTCTTGCAATTCGTCCTTAAGCGGTTGCATGTACACATTCATATTTTTCCCCGGATAGTTGGGCCCTGGAATTATCAACGTCAGGAAAATGTTCTTTCTTTGCATAATCTGTCCGGGGGGGGAGATTGAGTGGAAAGACAAATACGGGCCAACAACTGTATTGGGCTGCCATCATACCAAACACACTGAACCCATCCGTGCTGATGCCGACTCGAGGATGCCTCGGATCTGCCGCTTTGTCACCATGTAATTCATCAAACTTTTTCCACGCAACACCATCCGATGTGTGTACAATCATCAGATTCCCATCTGCATCTAGTTCGGTTCTTTTGCCCGTTTTGTGCCATGTCATCTGTCTGGCCGTCTCTTCGACCATGAAAAGACGTTGAAGTCTTGGTACGATTGGCATATACCGAAGAACACTAACGGGGATTTTGGTCTGTGTCTTCTCACCCATACCGTTGTCTACCACAACATACCTGGAAGACTTGCAAATGGGACAACAATTCAAGTCCGCATAGTCAAGCCTAAACAAGACACATCCTTTCTCACAGGCATGTATCTTATCATAGGGCATCTTCAGTGCACGGAGGATTTTGTCCGACTGGTACAGGTTTGCAGGCATTACATGGCCTTTGGGTAGAAAGCGTCCAAATACTGTCATCATTGCATCGTAGCATTCTCTGCCCAAGTTGAACTGAGCCTTCAGAGCCATTACTTGTGAGATGGCATCCAACTGACAAAGCTCAGTGTGCTCATGGAGCGGACGTTTTGAAGACTCCAACATTTCATTGAAGGCCTTTGCAGATTCCTCCATCTCCTTGTCCGAATCCCGAGCATCATCAAAGTCTTGCACCATGTTTTCCATCCCGGTACCATGCTCGTCGGTGCGACGACGATCCACCTCAGCTCGGTCACGTTGGGCAGACTCACCATGAAATGTCCACACCGTATAATCGGGCGTAAAACCACTCTTCTGCAGGTGTTTGCCCATTTCAGCCTCTGTCCTCTTTTCCCAATTGCCGCACCGTAAACAGGGGCACCAGGTTTTCCTCTGGCCATTTGCAAATGCGGCTCGCACAAACCCCTTGGTTTTTGTGAACCATTCAGTGCTCCATTTGTTCTGACCAGTGTGACCGGTGTACATCCATGCACGATCACTCATCTTGACTTTCAAAGCTACTAGACACACAACAAATATATATATATAATTCACCATGTATGTATTCATCAGTTGATCTACTTTGTCAATTTTATTACGTCCATGCAACCTACACTCTAATAGGTAATGATAGGTCCTAATCCCACCCGAGTATGTTTAGATTGGGTTCATTTTCCCATGCTATGCCCCGGATCCTACGCAAAATTTCGGCAGCACCTCCCCGCTGTTCTCCTGATACATGTCTCTGCAATAAACAGAGAGGATGTGTACCCGGAGAACAACAGGGGAGGCACTGACGAAATTTATGCGTCGGATCCGGAGCAAAGCATATGGGAAAACGAACCCAATCTAAACATACTCGGGCTGTCCATGGATAGCGTTGGACAATTCGGAAGAATCAAGGTTATAAATATGCAAATGCATGCATATTTATAACTATGACGCTTTCGAATGGGAGACACATATTGGTTACGCATACTGATGATTCAAGACACATATATATCTAGCTATCAAGTTTCATCGGAATAGATCAAATAATTAATGGGGGAGGAGGACATGTCATTTGTGCTCACCCACGAACGAAGGGGCAGAGCTCGTCAAACGCACGGCGAGGTCGTCGAACACCAAACCTCGCAGCGATGAAACAACTGCACATTTAAAACTACCCGATCAACACAATTATATATGATGTTTTTCATAACAAAATCGAAAGATATATGACCTAACTAATA
>NC_057805.1:147732655-147853955 GCF_018294505.1 Triticum aestivum
GAGGACGAAGTGAGTAACGGGCGGGGGGCACTTGCCGTTAGTCAAGTGCCCTCTTTGCCGTCCGCCAGCCTTTGCCGTCCGCCTTTTTGCCTCTTTGCCATCTGCTAGCGGACGGCAAAGAGGTGGGCCGTTAACATTTTTTCAAATGAGCGGGGGGTGGGGGCCACCACACTCTTTGCCGTCCGCCAGCGGACGGCAAAGATTCTTTGCCGTCAGCTGGCAGACGGCAAAGAGCTGGCAGATGGCAAAGAGCTTCTTTGCCGTCAGCTTTTTCTTTGCCGTCTGCTTATGCGTAGCTGATGGCAAAGAGCTGCTTTGCCGTCAGCTAGCAGACGGCAAAGAGCTGGCAGATGGCAAATTAGCTGATTCTAGTAGTGTTTGAACTTATGTGTTATTTTAATTTGAACTTCACATTTTTATTTTTGAAGAATTGTTTTTTATTTTGAAATAAACATTAAATTTGACTATTTTTTTCAATTTGAACTTCATGGTTGATTCTTCAATGATGACGGATATGTGTGTTTTATAAAAAATGGTAAAATCCTATATTTTCTAATAAACATCGATCCACTTCATTATTTTTAGTTTGAACTTCTAGTTTTTTTAAAGAATGGAAGATTCTTTTTAAACTGTTCCTAGGTGTTTCTTTTATTTTAATTTGAACTTCTTCATTTTATGCTTTAGTAACAAATTTTTTTTTGAATTTTTTATAAACTTTGAACTTCTTTGGTATTTTATTTTGAACTTCTTAGTTTTATTCTTAGGAGAAAATATGGTTTTTAACTAAGCGTCAAATAGTTTTTTTAATTGAACTTCATACTTTTATTTTTCTGAGGAATAGAGAGAAGTTGGTGAAGCTTGATTTGTTTTAGGTGTATAAACATCAAACTACTCTTACTATTTTAAATTGAACTTTTTGATTTATTTTTTTAGTAATGGAAGAAATCCGAGTTTCGCTATAAACATCGAACCTCTTCATTTTTTTATTTTGAACTTTTGGGTTTCTTTAGAAACGGGGTAAACCTGGGTTTTCCATTAACACCAAGCTACTTTTATTATTTGGACTTCTTGGTTTTATTCTTTAGTAGCGGGAAAATTTTGAGTTTTATAGCAAAACATCGATCTGGTTCGTTTATCTTATATGGACTTCTAGTTTTTTAGAAACAAGGGAAATCTGATTTCTAATTAAAAAAAATTGAACTATTTTTGTTATTTTAATTTGACCTTCCACTGTGAAATATTTTGATGGTGTGTTCCTCTTTTTTATTCGAACGTGTTGCAATGAACTGTTGGGGATCGTAGCAGAATTTTAAAATTTCCTACGCATCACCAAGATCCGTCTATGGAGTATACTAGCAACAAGGGGAAAGGAGTGCATCTACATACCCTTGTAGATCGCGAGCGGAAGCGTTCTAATGAACGGGGTTGATGGAGTCGTACTCGCCGTGATCCAAATCACCGATGACCGAGTGCCGAACGGACGGCACCTCCGCGTTCAACACACGTACGGAGCAGCGACGTCTCCTCCTTCTTGATCCAGCAAGGGGGAAGGAGAGGTTGATGGAGATCCAGCAGCACGACGGCGTGGTGGTGGAAGTAGCGGGATCCCGGCAGGGCTTCGCCAAGCGCAAGCGGGAGGAAGAGGTGTTGCAGGGGGAGAGGGAGGCGCCAAGGGCTAGGGTACAACAGCCCTTCCTCCCCCCCCTTTATATAGGCCCCCTGGAGGGGGGCGCCGGCCCTGGAACCCATCTACAAGGGGGGGCGGCGGCCAGGGGGGAAACTCCCCCCCCCAAGTCAAGTGGGGCGCCCCCCACCCCCAGGGTTTCCAACCCTAGGCGCAGGGGGAGGCCCATGGGGGGCACCCCAGCCCACGAAGGGCTGGTTCCCTTCCCACTTCATCCCATGGGGCTCTCCGAGATAGGTGGCCCCACCCGGTGGACAGTCGGGACCCTTCCGGTGGTCCCGATACAATACCGATAACCCCCGAAACTTTCCTGGTGGCTGAAACTGGACTTCCTATATATAATTCTTCACCTCCGGACCATTCCGGAACTCCTCGTGACGTCCGGGATCTCATCCGGGACTCCGAACAACTTTCGGGTTTCCGCATACTAATATCTCTACAACCCTAGCGTCACCGAACCTTAAGTGTGTAGACCCTACGGGTTCGGGAGACATGCAGACATGACCGAGACGCCTCTCCGGTCAATAACCAACAGCGGGATCTGGATACCCATGTTGGCTCCCACATGTTCCACGATGATCTCATCGGATGAACCACGATGTTGAGGATTCAATCAATCCCGTATACAATTCCCTTTGTCAATCGGTACGTTACTTGCCCGAGATCCGATCGTCGGTATCCCAATACCTTGTTCAATCTCGTTACCGGCAAGTCACTTTACTCGTACCGTAATGCATGATCCCATGGCTAACTCCTTAGTCACATTGAGCTCATTATGATGATGCATTACCGAGTGGGCCCAGAGATACCTCTCCGTCATACGGAGTGACAAATCCCAGTCTCGATCCGTGCCAACTCAACAGACACTTTCGGAGATACCCGTAGTGTACCTTTATAGTCACCCAGTTACGTTGTGACGTTTGGCACACCCAAAGCACTCCTACGGTATCCGGGAGTTGCACGATCTCATGGTCTAAGGAAATGATACTTGACATTGGAAAAGCTCTAGCAAACGAACTACACGATCTTTTTGTGCTATGCTTAGGATTGGGTCTTGTCCATCACATCATTCTCCTAATGATGTGATCCCGTTATCAATGACATCCAATGTCCATAGTCAGGAAACCATGACTATCTGTTGATCAACGAGCTAGTCAACTAGAGGCTTACTAGGGACACGTTGTGGTCTATGTATTCACACATGTATTACGATTTCCGGATAACACAATTATAGCATGAACAATAGACAATTATCATGAACAAAGAAATATAATAATAACCATTTATTATTGCCTCTAGGGCATATTTCCAACAGTCTCCCACTTGCACTAGAGTCAATAATCTAGTTACATTGTGATGAATCGAACACCCATAGCGTTCTGGTGTTGATCATGTTTTGCTCTAGGGAGAGGTTTAGTCAACGGATCTGCTACATTCAGGTCCGTATGTACTTTACAAATATCTATGTCTCCATTTTGAACACTTTCACGAATGGAGTTGAAGCGACGCTTGATATGCCTGGTCTTCCTATGAAACCTGGGCTCCTTGGCAAGAGCAATAGCTCCAGTGTTGTCACAAAAGAGAGTCATCGGGCCCGACGCATTGGGAATCACCCCTAGGTTGGTAATGAACTCCTTCATCCAGATTGCTTCTTGCGCTGCCTCTGAGGCTGCCATGTACTCCGCTTCACATGTAGATCCCGCCACGACGCTTTGCTTGCAACTGCACTAGCTTACTGCCCCTTCATTCAAAATATACACGTGTCCGGTTTGTGACTTCGAGTCATCCAGATCTGTGTCGAAGCTAGCGTCGACGTAACCCTTTACGACGAGCTCTTCGTCACCTCCATAAACGAGAAACATATCCTTAGTCCTCTTCAGGTACTTCAGGATATTCTTGACCGCTGTCCAGTGTTCCATGCCGGGATTACTTTGGTACCTTCCTACCAAACTCACGGCAAGGTTTATATCAGGTCTGGTACACAGCATGGCATACATAATAGACCCTATGGCCGAGGCATAGGGGATGACACTCATCTTTTCTCTATCTTCTGCCGTGGTCGGGCATTGAGCCGTGCTCAATTGCACACCTTGCAATACAGGCAAGAACCCCTTCTTGGACTGATCCATATTGAACTTCTTCAATATCTTGTCAAGGTACGTACTCTGTGAAAGACCAATGAGGCGTCTTGATCTATCTCTATAGATCTTGATACCTAATATATAAGCAGCTTCTCCAAGGTCCTTCATTGAAAAACACTTATTCAAATAGGCCTTTATACTTTCCAAGAATTCTATATCATTTCCCATCAATAGTATGTCATCCACATATAATAAGAGAAATGCTACAGAGCTCCCACTCACTTTCTTGTAAACACAGGCTTCTCCATAAGTCTGTGTAAACCCAAACGCTTTGATCATCTCATCAAAACGAATGTTCCAACTCCAAGATGCTTGCACCAGTCCATAGATGGAGCGCTGGAGCTTGCATACCTTGTTAGCATTCTTAGGATCGGCAAAACCTTCCGGCTGCATCATATACAATTCTTCCTTAAGGAATGCCGTTAAGGAATGCCGTTTTGACGTCCATTTGCCATATCTCATAATCATAGAATGCGGCAATTTCTAACATGATTCGGACGGACTTCAGCTTCGCTACGGGTGAGAAAGTCTCATCGTAGTCAACCCCTTGAACTTGTCGATAACCCTTAGCGACAAGTCGAGCCTTCTAGATGGTCACATTACCATCCGCGTCTGTCTTCTTCTTAAAGATCCATTTATTTTCTATGGCTCGCCGATCATCGTGCAAGTCAGTCAAAGTCCATACTTCGTTTTCATACATGGATCCTATCTCGGATTTCATGGCTTCTAGCCATTTGTCAGAATCCGGGCCCGCCGTCGCTTCTTCAAAGTTCGAAGGTTCACCGTTGTCTAACAACATGATTTCTAGGACAGGGTTGTCGTACCACTCTGGTGCGGAACGTGTCCTTGTGGACCTACGAAGCTCAGCAGTAACTTGATCCGAAGCTTCATGATCATCATCATTAACTTCCTCCCCAGTCGGTGTAGGCACCACAGGAACATCTTCCCGCGCTGCGCTACTTTCCGGTTCGGAAGGGGTGACTATCACCTCATCAAGTTCCACTTTCCTCCCACTTAATTCTTTCGAGAGAAACTCTTTCTCCATAAAGGACCCATTCTTGGCAACAAAGATCTTGCCTTCGGATCTGAGGTAGAAGGTATACCCAATGGTTTCCTTAGGGTATCCTATGAAGACGCATTTTCCGACTTGGGTTCGATCTTTTCAGGTCGAAGTTTCTTGACATAAGCATCGCATCCCCAAACTTTTAGAAACGACAGCTTAGGTTTCTTCCCAAACCATAACTCATATGGTGTCGTCTCAACGGATTTTGACGGAGCCTTATTTAAAGTGAATGCGGCAGTCTCTAAAGCATAGCCCCAAAATGAGAGCGGTAGATCAGTAAGAGACATCATAGATCGCACCATATCCAATAGAGTGCGATTACGACGTTCGGACACACCGTTTCGCTGAGGTGTTCCAGGCGGCGTGAGTTGTGAAACGATTCCAAATTTCCTTAAGTGCGTACCAAATTCGTGACTTAAATATTCTCCACCACGATCTGATCGTAAGAACTTTATTTTCCTGTCACGTTGATTCTCAACCTCACTCTGAAATTCCTTGAACTTTTCAAAGGTTTCAGACTTGTGTTTCATTAGGTAGACATACCCATATCTACTTAAGTCATCAGTGAGAGTGAGAACATAACTATATCCTCCGCGAGCCTCAACACTCATTGGACCGCACACATCGGTATGTATGATTTCCAATAAATTGGTTGCTCACTCACGGAGTTTTTTGGTAAGTGTGTTATTGATGGAATTACCAATGGAGTGGGTCTTGCTAGTTTTTCTCCATTGTTCCGGAGAACGGAGTCTTGGTCATCTTACCCATGAGGCATGGTTCGCACGTGTCAAATGATTCGTAATCAAGATACTCCAAAAGTCCATCTACATGGAGCTTCTTCATGCGCTTGACACCAATGTGACCAAGGCGGCAGTGCCACAAGTATGTGGGACTATCGTTATCAACTTTACATCTTTTGGTATCCACACTATGAATATGTGTAACATCATCTTCGAGATTCATCAAGAATAAACCATTGACCAGCGGGGCATGACCATAAAACATATCTCTCATATAAATAGAACAACCATTATTCTCGGATTTAAATGAGTAGCCATCTCGAATTAAACGAGATCCAGATACAATGTTCATGCTCAAAGCTGGCACTAAATAACAATTATTGAGGTTTAAAACTAATCCCGTAGGTAAATGCAGAGGCAGCGTGCCGACGGCGATCACATCGACCTTGGAACCATTCCCGATGCGCATCGTCACCTCGTCCTTCGCCAGTCTCCGCTTATTCCGCAGTTCCTGTTTTGAGTTACAAATATGAGCAACCGCACCGGTATCAAATACCCAGGAGCTACTACGAGTACTGGTAAGGTACACATCAATTACATGTATATCACATATACCTTTGGTGTTACCGGCCTTCTTGTCCGCTAAGTATTTGGGGCAGTTCCGCTTCCAGTGACCACTTCCCTTGCAATAAAAGCACTCAGTCTCAGGCTTGGGTCCATTCTTTGACTTCTTCCCGGCAACTGGCTTACCGGGCGTGGCAACTCCCTTGCCGTCCCTCTTGAAGTTCTTCTTACCCTTGTCTTTCTTGAACTTAGTGGTTTTATTCACCATCAACACTTGATGTTCCTTTTTGATCTCCACCTCCGCTGATTTCAGCATTGAATATACCTCAGGAATGGTCTTTTCCATCCCTGCATATTGAAGTTCATCACAAAGCTCTTGTAGCTCGGTGGAAGCGACTGAAGGATTCTGTCAATGACCGCGTCATCCGGGAGATTAACTCCCAGCTGAGACAAGCGGTTGTGTAACCCAGACATTCTGAGTATGTGCTCACTAACAGAACTATTTTCCTCCATTTTACAGCTGAAGAACTTGTCGGAGACTTCATATCTCTCGACCCGGGCATGAGCTTGGAAAACCATTTTCAGCTCTTCGAACATCTCATATGCTCCATGCTTCTCAAAATGCTTTTGGAGCCCCGGTTCTAAGCTGTAAAGCATGCCGCACTGAACGAGGGAGTAATCATCAGCACGTGATTGCCAAGCGTTCATAACGTCTTGGTTCTCTGGGATGGGTGCTTCACCTAGCGGTGCTTCTAGGACATAATCTTTCTTGGCAGCTATGAGGATGATCCTCAGGTTCCGGACCCAGTCTGTATAGTTGCTGCCATCATCTTTCAGCTTGGTTTTCTCTAGGAACGCGTTGAAGTTGAGGACAACGTGGGCCATTTGATCTACAAGACATATTGTAAAGATTTTAGACTAAGTTCATGATAATTAAGTTCATCTAATCAAATTATTCAATGAACTCCCACTCAGATAGACATCCCTCTAGTCATCTAAGTGAAACATGATCCGAGTTAACTAGGCCGTGTCCGATCATCACGTGAGACGGACTAGTCAAGATCGGTGAACATCTCCATGTTGATCGTATCTTCTATACGACTCATGCTCGACCTTTCGGTCTTCCGTGTTCCGAGGCCATGTCTGTACATGCTAGGCTCGTCAAGTCAACCTAAGTGTATTGCGTGTGTTCCGAGGCCATGTCTGTACATGCTAGGCTCGTCAGCACCCATTGTATGCGAACGTTAGAATCTATCACACCCGATCATCACGTGGTGCTTCGAAACAACGAACCTTCGCAACGGTGCACAGTTAGGGGGAACACTTTCTTGAAATTATTATAAGGGATCATCTTACTTACTACCGTCGTTCTAAGCAAATAAGATGCAAAACATGATAAACATCACATGCAATCAAATAGTGACATGATATGGCCAATATCATTATGCTCCTTTGATCTCCATCTTCGGGGCGTCATGATCATCTTCGTCACCGGCATTACACCATGATCTCCATCATTGTGTCTTCATGAAGTTTTCACGCCAACGATTACTTCTACTTCTATGGCTAACGCGTTTAGCAATAAAGTAAAGTAATTTACATGGCGTTATTCAATGACACGCAGGTCATACAAAAAATAAAGACAACTCCTATGGCTCCTGCCGGTTGTCATACTCATCGACATGCAAGTCGTGATTCCTATTACAAGAATATGATCAATCTCATACATCACATATATCATTCATCACATCTTCTGGCCATATCACATCACAAGGCACATGCTGCAAAAACAAGTTAGACGTCCTCTAATTGTTGTTGCAAGTTTTTACGTGGCTTCTATAGGTTTCTAGCAAGAACGTTTCTTACCTACGTAAGACCACAACGTGATATGCCAATTTCTATTTACCCTTCACAAGGACCCTTTTCATCAAATCCGTTCCGACTAAAGTGGGAGAGACAGACACCCGCTAGCCACCTTATGCAACTAGTGCATGTCAGTCGGTCGAACCTGTCTCACGTAAGCGTACGTGTAAGGTCGGTCCGGGCCGCTTCATCCCACAATACCGCCGAAACAAGATAAGACTAGTAGTGGCAAGAAAAATTGACAACATCAACGCCCACAACTGCTTTGTGTTCTACTCGTGCAGAGTAACTACGCATAGGCCTGGCTCATGATGCCACTGTTGGGGATCGTAGCAGAATTTTAAAATTTCCTACGCATCACCAAGATCCATCTATGGAGTATACTAGCAACAAGGGGAAAGGAGTGCATCTACATACCCTTGTAGATCGTGAGCGGAAGTGTTCTAATGAACGGGGTTGATGGAGTCGTACTCGCCGTGATCCAAATCACCGATGACCGAGTGCCGAACGGACGGCACCTCCGCGTTCAACACACGTACGGAGCAGCGATGTCTCCTCCTTCTTGATCCAGCAAGGGGGAAGAAGAGGTTGATGGAGATCTAGCAGCACGACGGCGTGGTCATGGAAGTAGCGGGATCCCGGCAGGGCTTCGCCAAGCGCAAGCGGGAGGAAGAGGTGTTGCAGGGGGAGAGGGAGGCGCCAAGGGCTAGGGTACAGCAGCCCTCCCTCCCCCCCCTTTATATAGGCCCCTGGAGGGGGGGCGCCGGCCCTGGAACCCATCTACAAGGGGGCGGCGGCCAGGGGGGGAAACTCCCCCCCCCCCAAGTCAAGTGGGGCGCCCCCCACCCCCAGGGTTTCCAACCCTAGGCGCAGGGGGAGGCCCATGGGGGGCGCCCCAGCCCACTAAGGGGTGGTTCCCTTCCCACTTCAGCCCATGGGGCCCTCCGGGATAGGTGGCCCCACCCGGTGGACCCTCGGGACCCTTCCGGTGGTCCCGGTACAATACCAATAACCCCCGAAACTTTCCCGATGGCCGAAACTGGACTTCCTATATATATTTCTTCACCTCCGGACCATTCCGGAACTCCTTGTGACATCCGGGATCTCAACCGGGACTCCGAACAACTTTCGGGTTTCCGCATACTAATATCTCTACAACCCTAGCATCACCGAACCTTAAGTGTGTAGACCCTACGGGTTAGGGAGACATGCAGACATGACCGAGACGCCTCTCCGGTCAATAACCAACAGCGGGATCTGGATACCCATGTTGGCTCCCACATGTTCCATGATGATCTCATCGGATGAACCACGATGTCGAGGATTCAATCAATCCCGTATACAATTCCCTTTGTCAATCGGTACGTTACTTGCCCGAGATTCGATCGTCGGTATCCCAATACCTTGTTCAATCTCGTTACTGGCAAGTCACTTTACTTGTACCGTAATGCATGATCCCGTGGCTAACTCCTTAGTCACATTGAGCTCATTATGATGATGCATTACCGAGTGGGCCCAGAGATACCTCTCCGTCATACGGAGTGACAAATCCCAGTCTCGATCCGTGCCAACTCAACAGACACTTTCGTAGATACCCGTAGTGTACCGTTATAGTCACCCAGTTACGTTGTGACATTTGGCACACCCAAAGCACTCCTACGGTATCCGGGAGTTGCACGATCTCATGGTCTAAGGAAATGATACTTGACATTGGAAAAGCTCTAGCAAACGAACTACACGATCTTTTTGTGCTATGCTTAGGATTGGGTCTTGTCCATCACATCATTCTCCTAATGATGTGATCCCGTTATCAATGACATCCAATGTCCATAGTCAGGAAACCATGACTATCTGTTGATCAACGAGCTAGTCAACTAGAGGCTTACTAGGGACACGTTGTGGTCTATGTATTCACATATGTATTACGATTTTCGGATAACACAATTATAGCATGAACAATAGACAATTATCATGAACAAAGAAATATAATAATAACCATTTATTATTGCCTCTAGGGCATATTTCCAACATGAACATTTTTAGGTTCCATTTTATTGCTTCCCCTCATCCGAACTTGTGGTGTTGGCACATGACCACACACAAAACACATTTTTGCATGTGATATTTGCATACTACATTTGTTTTATAAGATATTCTGCATACTAACATTTTTCTTGTGGGGGAGGTACTAAGGTATTAAGACAAGCACCTTGTGTGCTACGGAGGACATGCATGCACAAGGCACATGAATCAGAATAGTATTAAAACATTTTTTTAAAATTAAGCGGAAAAATAAACTGTGGATACATGAAGTCATGCGTCCAGTACCCACAATGAAATAATAATGAGTATGAAGTAATTTCACAAATGTGCACGATAGCATGGACTCCATGGATTATGTTCAGTGGTAGCTCCCACTGAAGAATGCATAAAAAAATTATAATAGAGAACAATAGTTGTTAAGCAATAAAGATTCAAGCCTTTTCAATTATTGCAATGTACATGTTCAGAGATTTTTCACCAGCAATTTTTCTAGTGTGATGCCATCTAAAACTTTGGCTCTAGTTGTAAACACACGCTTCAGACTTCATAGACTACCAACTAACCAATGGGAGCGATCAAAGTTTCAGGTACTGTATAGAAAAACACACCAAATGGGGGATATGCAATGCAAGGACTCACACGTTCACACTAGTAATTTTACTGTTGCAAACCCGGCCAGCAAATGTGAGTAGATTTTAACCCACGGTTGAGATCTTAACTGAACTTTTTGGCCAGTGAGACTTGGACGTCTCAGAGAAACTACTAGATGAACTTCGACCAGTGTCAAAAACCGCACGTAGCACGCACACATCTCGCCAGGAGCCACGTCACAAGGTAGGTTGAGCTACAGCTACGGCCTGCAAGGAGCCATGGCTGTGACCACTCTGGTTGCGACAGGGATGAGCAAGATGCTGGGATCCAGCTTACCTCGCGTGGTAGTGGTGAACGGCGGCAACTGGAATCGTCGAAGTACAGCGGCATGGTGGAGCTGGAGGATGCGGCCATGGCGGCGGTTCTATTGGGGAGTCGCGCAAGGCGGGATGGGGGGCTGTGCGGTGGCGGTGTGCATCAGGGAGACGATGTTGGCAGAGGCGCGCTACAGGGAGGCGGTGGCCTCGACACATCGAGAGAGCTCGGGGGATGCGGCAGGCCGGGTTTGCTCGGTCGCTGCACCGCCCGCTGGCGCGGTGGGGGTTGGAGGCAACGGCGGCTACAGGATCCGTTCGTCTCGGAGGTGGAAGAGATGGGCGTGTTAGGAGGTGGGAGGCATGGTGGCCGGGGAAGCTGGCGGGTGGCCGCGACGGCCGGGAAAGCTGGCGCCGTGGTCCTGTTGGAGCAAAGATCGGCGACGGGATTGGGGATTGAGGCGGGTGGAGAACGAGCGGTTGTGGCTCTTTTTTGTTTTTGTTGAGCAGTTTTGAAAACCGTTTTTTCTTCATACAAAAAACGTGAATCGTATTTTCAATCCAATTTCTAAACCGTTCATCAGAATGAGGCAAATAATATGGCGTTCGAAACCTGCTGCAAATTCGGTCCTTCCACATGTATAAAGTTTTCAGTAATTCCATATGGTTAAAGAGTAATTTGAAAAATCGTAGAATTTCACAAATCGAACAGCCGAGTTCATATTTTCGATGCCATTTCTAAATGGCCAATCCAATTGTTGCACGTGATATGGCATTGTAAAGCTTATGAAAATGCGCTAATTTTTCATGTTCAAAGGTTTTTCTAATTTTGAACGGTTTAAAAGTACTTTAGAAAACGGTCCAAGTTCCACCGAGTTCGTATTTTCGAGTTAATTTTTTAACCGTAGATCCGAATGCAGCAAATGATATGGCGTTGGAAAGCTTGAGGAAATGCGAATATTTTTGGTATATATTGTTTCTCCCAATTCCTTACGGTTTTAAGCCAATTTTGCAAATGGCTAAAATGTTTTTTGGCCGTAATTTCTACAAACTTTATCGGAATGGGGCAAATAATATACTGTTGAAAAGCTACGAAAATGTGAATTTTTTTCATATAGATGGTTTTCTCTGATTCCTGGCAGTTGTCAAGTAATTTCGAAAACGGACAGATCAGGAGCTCTGCCTTTATCGCGAAATAGATTATTCAGAAATGCACCGCATGAAGAACTTGAACTTCTCGTCATGTCTACTTGAACTTCACTCTGTTTTTTATGGGCTTTTTTTGCTCGTAGCTCTCCATCCACTCACCGGAATTGAGCAAGTGATCTACCGATGGAAAGCTGTTGTAAACACGCAACTTTGCCGTGTTGATCATTTTTTCATACTCGCGGTGGTTTTAAAAGTTTTTCATCTGAAATTCATTCAGTGTAGTAGTTGAACTTCCTGTTGTTTTCACGTTGAACTTCTGTGATGTATTTTCGTTTGTAATTTTCTCATCCATTCGACAGTGTTACACAAATGATATTCCTTTTGTACAAACGTCTCTCACAATAATTTTTTAACTTTCTCCGACTAAGGACTAGAACTTATAACAAAAATATTGGACCTTGCCTTTTAATTCATTTTTCTCATATTAAACACACACCATGTAGTACATGAACTTTTTCCATTTTTATAACTTGATTTTTTTTATTTTTGAAATCAAATTGCTCCCAAATAATAACTGAACTTCTTTCGTGGATTGAGAGAATTATTTTAAAATGCAAAAAACAATTTCTTTTTTGTGTTTTGGAACATGGAAATACAAGATGAACCTCGCTCGCAAGAATTTTTGAACTTCCCCGGACAGAGCTTTTGAACTTATTTCAACAAACCTTTTAAGCTTTTATTTTTCTATACTTTTATTCTCACCTAAAATGCATTCCTTACAGTACTTGAACTTCTCGTTGTTTTCACTATGAACTTCTTTCAACAGATAAGAATTTTTTTAATACATAAAAACGTGTTTTAAATGGTATACATGAAAATTTTAAACCGTTCATCAAATGTGGCACATAATATACCGGTGGAAAGCTTATGAATATCAGCAAGTTTTTCATGTAGACACGTGTTACAAATTCGTTGTCGTTTGAGAGCAGTTTTTAAAATGGCAAAACAACGTTGTTTTTCCCTTTTTTAACATGTAAATGAACGACGGACGTCTCGCACATGAATTTTGAACTATGATAGGAGGAGCACGTGAACTTCTTCCAACAAACGTTTTAAGCTTTTTGTTTTCTATTCTTATCTTAAACGCATTCTGAGTAGTAGTTCAACTTCCCGTTGTTTTCACCTTGAACTTCTGTCACGTGTTTTTGTTCAACCTCTCTCACAAGAATTTTTCAACTTTCTCGGGCCGAGCACTTGAACTTCTAGCAACAAAAATTTTAGCCTTTGCTTTTTCATTCTTTTTTTTAATACAAAATGCACACCGTGTAGTACGTGATGTTCTACCAGTTATCAATCTGAACTTCTCTCGGTTACGTGAAAATACCTAATTTTTTATAGACATTGAACCGCTCTACCTTTTTATTTGAACTTCTTTCTGTATTTTTTAGAAATGTAAAAATTGGAGGTTTTTTAGAAACATCAAACTTCTTCGTTATTTGAAATTGAACTTATTGGTTTTATTCTTTAGTAACTAGAAAAATCTGATTTTTCAAATAAATATCAAACTCCTCCGCTTTTTCCAATTGAACTTTTTGGTTTTATTCTCTAGTAACGAGAAAACCTGAGTTTTTTTACATACATTGAACTACTCCGTTCTTTTAATTGAACTTCTTGATTTTAATCTTTAGCATTGGGGAAAATCTGAGTTTCAAAGAGCTTCATTTTTTTAATTATGAATTCTTGGTGTTATTCATTAGTAACATGAAAAGTCCTTGTTATGTAATAAATATCAGACTGCTCAATTATTTACAATTGAACTTCTAGGTCTTATTTTTAAAAGAAGGAAAAACTGTGTTTATAAACTTTTTGAACTACTCAGTGTTTTTAATTTGACCTTCTTGGTATTGTAAAAAACATTGAACTTCTCCGTTATTTAAATTTAATCCTCTATCCCTTTTCTGTAGAAACGGAGAAAATCTATTTTCTCTATACATTTTGAGCTGCTTTATTTATTTTAATTTGGACTTCTTGGGTTGTTCTTTAGTAATGAAAAAAATGCTAACGTAGTAATAAGCATTGGACCGCTCTATTATTTTTATTTGAACTTCTACTTTTTTAACGAGAAAATCACCTTTTTAGGTTATATTTTCCTTTTAGTAATGAAAAAATCACAATATTTTGTAGTAAACATCAAACTTCCTTCTCTTCTCTGTTCTTTCTTTGTTCTACATGAGAAAATACAGTTTTTCTCATTTTGTATACTAAGCACACACACGCACATCACTTCCACAATTTTTTTGGTAGTCAAATGAAAAAGGTTAAAGTCCCATAGGCATAAACAGTTGAACTTCCCTGATTTTTGAGAAGTAATACATGAACTCCTCATGTACAAAATTCTTTTGTCTCTGATACTAATGGGTGGAGCCTCACAAGTGGACAGCGGCACGCGTCATTGGACAGGCAAGAGGAAGAATGGTGATGCCAGGGAAGATCGGATTCAGCCATCGCTGTAGTCCACACACCATAGCGTGGTGGTCGCCGTCGGTGTTGCACATGCCGCATTACTGTTATTCAAATACTATTACTATATTTATTACAAAATTCTCCTGTTTTTATCCCAATATGTTATCTTTTTAACTTCAGTTGCTTTTATATCTCACCTTCCAGAAATTCTATTTATGGGAAATCATCCATATACATTTTGGTTAGAAGCAAATCCCCTGATCCTGTTGGACGTCCTGGGTGTCCTGGTGACGCGCACAGCCAGCTGTAGGCCGGGGCCTCCTCCAGCTGTAGGTCGGCATCTCCTCCACCTACAGGTAGTGCCCAAGATGCACGTCGGCTGGTGGTTGCTATCGAGTGTGATTCTGGGAGGCCCGTGCACGAAGGCCTTGATGACGGCATTAGATCGATAAGAAATAGAGAAATCAGAGGAGGAGCAATGAGATGGAGGGGTGGGCTTTGCCGGGGACGGAGGAGACAGGAGCGCGGGCAAGGGGGCATGCATCACCGGAGTAGTCCGCGGGGGCTCTCCTCGCTGGGGTAGCTGGATCCCCGGGTAGGTGCTGGGAGGAGGTGGGGGCGGCCACTTGACGAAGGAGGCGGCGGCGGCCTTGCGCTAGAGGAGGTGGGTGGCGGGGCGCACTGGGAGGCGGGGGATGCCTCGCGCCGGAGGAGGTGGGCGGCAGTGGCGCGCCGGGGAGGCCGCCGCCACGGCCGTGGATCCAGGGGAGGGAGGCACCGTCGCGGACGGGGGCCGGGGGACGGCGGATGGAAGCGCATCGGGGACGGGGTGGGTGGCGATGGAGGCACATTAGGTCATGGGTGGGCGGCGGGGCACTGGGTAGGTGCCGGCGGCGGCGAAGATGGGGATCGGGAGAGAGTGAGAGGCGCAGGAGGTGGACGGTCATGGGTTTTTTTCTTTTTCTTTCGTCTGGGTTCAGGAACATGTCTGTTGTCTGTTGCTGCTATACAGGGGAGCCCCATGATCAGAATAGTTAATCTGATCCCAGGATCATAATAGTGCTACTCTATATATATATATTCACAATATTCAGATTGCATCACCATATTCTTGCTTGTTCTTTGATTGCATGTAGGAATAGACCTTCATTGTCAGGCTGGTCATGCTTCCAGCATCGTCAGTAACCTCAAAAGATTGGTTTTGCGATTGCTAAGGCGCAACATCGTGCACGTTTGTAGTTGGATCGTCAAAGTCTACTCTATCAAATCAGCAATTATCATCTCATCGACAGGTTGGGACCCTCACCTCTATCATAAAGAGTTCAAAGGATAGCATGAAGTCCAACAAACACATAAGAATGAGATTAAAAGCTATCAGAAAATTAAGAAACTCTGGAGTGATAGTGTTGGATTATACCCAGACGGCTAAGAATCTGGCACATCCCTTTACTAAAGGGCTATCGCATATTTAGATAATGCATTGAGGAGATGGGTATGAGACCCACGTAAGTTGCCATGGTGGTAAACCAACGTATGTGATCGGACATCCCGTGAAGTAGGACCTGGGGAAAAAAGCGAGTGCTGAACCGAGGAGAGTAACTCTCGAAAACTGTATGGTAGGTTGACTACTGTGTTAATGTGTTCCAAAGCTTATGCAAGTAATATGCTATCCTACAAAGCGATCTTTGGAGGAATACACCTATATGAGCCCGACTGCTGGTCACAGTTTATGAGAAATGGGGGTGATCACTGGCAAGCTCATGAATACGCCAGGAGTGTGACTAATATGCTCCACTCGAGGGGTCAGCCATCAACAATCTAGTACTAGTAAGACATGTGGTGAAACTTCTTTACGTCAAACTGACAATTCAAGGTATAGTCCATTGTTCAGTTGGGAACGAGTGTAGTTACTTGCTCTAGGTGGAGCTCAACCTTATTAATAGGTCTCCACTGAAATACTGGTATATCAAAACAGTGTTTGGAACAATGGACAGTATGGGCCCTTGAGATCTGGTGGGGGGTTGTTGAAATATTAAGGTGGGCCTCGGGCCCATCTAACAATTTCAGAAAAATTTTAAGGACCCGTGTGGGTTAATGGCAATGGATGTGGTGGGAAGTTTAGTCTCATACCGCTAATTGGAGAGGAGCTGGACCTCCATAGAAGGGATTCTCTTCCACATGCTAGTTGGAGCTTGAGAAGAGAATTGGTTCTCCCCCGCTCCTCCTTCGCCGCCCGCCTCACCATTCCACGCCTCGTCATGACGGGCCGCGTGTTGCGGGAATGAGCCGAGCCAAGCTCACACCTATGTGCTTATTTTTGCCAGTCAGGAATGGAGAGTCTTTGACAGGTGGACCATGATCTCAGACATTAAATCATGGGTTGTTGCCAACTCGGGCATGGGTCCAGCCCACGTCTTTCCACCCGGACGCGCCTATATATGTGAGGTGTCGGCTAACCCTAGCCACCATGTGAAACAGATCACATCTCTGCCTCCACGCCCACTATCGTTCCATTGTTGTTGCCGCCATCATTGATCCCATCCTGTCCACCACATACACGGTCAACGGGAGAGCAGGCCTCTGAAACCCCGCCTCTCCAGATCTTTGGAGAGGGGCGATTAGGTTTTGGGGAGCGTCTCCTACGCGACTGCTCGCCGCCGTTCGTCTGCTTCCTCTACATCATTCACGTTGTCTTCACCGTCATCATGTCCACCAATGTCGAGAATGCTGGTGCCGAGAAACTTGAAGCCCACAAGAAGAACGCTGAGGACGCCGCTACTGCTACCGGTGCCACTGCGGCTTCTACCTGGCCTACTGGAGGGAATAACTCATTTATCCCGCCTTGCTTATTTTTGTGTTAACCGTACTAGCATTATGTGTAGATGTGTCTACTATTTGCGTAGTACATCCTTATCTAGATCGTAATCACACTACTGCAGGTTGCTGCTAACGCGACACTACGATCAGAGACCCTTCGACGAAACTGTGTGCGATGCAATAATCGCAAACGGTGGTGTAAAAAATCGTCAAAAAAGGTGCAAAACGCTTGCGATGGCGGAGCCATCAAACACGGTTCAGATTTTAGTTGCGTGTGCGATGCAGGCATATGGTTGATCCAGATGAACTGTTTGCGAGAAACGGGAAGCCATATCAATGTGTGTGCGATATACGGCATACAGTTTGCTCCGATGAACTGTTTGCTATTAGGGAAAGCAACAGAAACGGTCAGCCAGATCAAGGTGTGTGTGATGTATGGCATACGGTTCCGTCGAATGAACTATTTTCGATTAGGGAACATAAATGGTTCAACATAACAAGATGTGTGTGATACGCAGCAAAAAGGCCCGGAGGTTAATTCGAGAACAAGTACATAGAGGTTAATTTGACATACATGACTTATAAGTTTCACAGAAATCATATCATTTTTTGGAAAGCATTTAATGCGTTGAATGTATATAGTGCTTCGTCCTATTAGTTGAATTAACCTCGAGGTCCATGTTTTGGAAACATGTCGTAAAGTAACGGGATAGACCTTCATTCAAGCCAATCAACATGTGTTCAAAAAACAAAAATTATCAAAAAGTAACGAGATAGACCTTCTTCAAGCCAATCAACATGTGTACAAAAAACTAAAAATGTCAAGAATTACAAAACAAGGACCTCGAGGTTAATTCAACTAATATGATGGAGCACTATATACATTCAACGCAATTAAATGTTTACAGTGACCCATCACATCAGTTAATTTAACATCGAGGCCACTTCCCATCCGGTCACTAATCTGATGACTACTCTAGCCTCAGCACACTTAACTTGGGAGTTCTGTTAGATGAGCTATCGGTAGGGAAGCTGGTCCTTGCTGCTATAGGATCCCTCTTTGCATCCTATATTGGGCACCCGGACGACCGACTGGTGCTGCCCAATGGTCAATGCCACGTCACCCGCATGTCAGTTTTTGCAGCAGGTAACTACATCATCGCGTCGCGCCCGGCGCAACTGCATGCACACGAACGTGCGTGATCGTGCGCCGGCCCCAAACACTGGCAGCACAACTTATAAATTTACGGATGGAGTACTAGTTACAGTGATGCATATAATTAAGCAAAGGGATCGCACATGTCTGTATTGACTGGAACGAGAATGAAATAGCACAATAAAAATTAAGGCCATGATGATGCGATGGCAGTGGTGGTTATAGGAGGCAAGAAGAAAGATGCATCCATCAACGTACGACCTCCTCCTCCTCAACTCAGTGCGTCGGGCCACCGACCAGCGGCTAAGGAGCGGGGCCTTTTGTGGCGAGGTCAAGGTGCTTCTCAGCAAAGGCATCCAAGGCTTCTAGACGGTTGAAGAAGGCCAACATCGTAGCATCCTCACTGGCCTTGTAGATACCTATGTACATGATGTGCTCGTACACGTGGATGTGTAGGTCGATGAATTATTGCAGGGCGAGGCGCCTCACGGCGAGCGCGACCTCCAAGTGGACATTCTTCGTGGTGTCGGCGGGCAGTCGCAGGGCCACCAGTACTTCAAAGAGGTTCCGACCATGGAGGCCGATTAGGGTGGCAGGCAATGAGGAGCCCAGGCGCGCGCGCTGGAGGAGTACGACGATGTCGTCCGCGAGCTTCTTGACGAGGGTGAACTTGTTGGTGGTGGCAACGATCATCTAGTCCAACTAAGAGTCATAGCTGGCGTCGACAGCGGCCATCCACCAGCCAGTCGCCAACACCGTCTGGAGACGATCCTCGGTGCCATGTCGCAGGCCGGTGTCGTGGACGATCTGGCGCAGTCGCTAGCCGCTCGCGCGCATCGCCGCCATGGGTCTGGAGTGAGCACTTTTGCGCTTATTAGTGTAGGTGCTTAGGCAAATGCTTAGGTCTGTACGATGTGGTAGATGCATTGGAATGGAGGGGCGCCTTTATATGAGTGCAAACTGCGTTGCATTCACATCGTGCTGCCTCTTTTCCTGGTCCTCCTCCCATTACTTCCCTCAGGCATTCACATGATGCTAATTGAAGGAGGATGCATCATTGGCCGTTGAACATTTCGGGAACCGCTACCCTCTCCCTCGTCTGCATGTAGTTCAAATTTGAATTATGCACATGAATGCATTGAAAACTCAGCTAATGCATAAAAATTAGATAGTGCTAGTGATTTTAGTTGCAAAAATTAGATAGTGCTAGTGATTTTTAGCTGCATATTTTGACAAAGCGCAATGTTACAAGGATTGACAAATGGCAATGTTACTAGATCAACAAATGTCAATCTTTCCAGTTTGAAAAATGGTAACATACCCAATATGACAGATGCAAATCTTACCAAATTGTCTGTATGTTGTTGCACACAGGTCATCCAAAACAACCGTTTGCGTTGAAGGGATGCACAAATCCTGCGCTGCGAATTTTCCCTCGACTTAAGGGGGAAGACCATAGCTCTCCTCTGCATATGGGTGTTCTATCTAAAATGTTTGCGGTCAAGAGCTGCAGAAACCCTGCTTGGCACATTTTCTCTTGGCTTCCTGGGGAAGCTGTCATTTGCATACGGGTGTCCTAACTAAAACGTTTACGATCAAGAGCTGCACAAATCCTACTCGGCACATTTTCCCTTGGCTTCCTGGGGAAGCTATTGGTTTGCATACGGGTGTTCTAACTAAAACGTTTGCGATGAGTGTTTTATATTTAAAAACCATTGACTTTTTTTCAAAAGAAAATTGTTTGATAAGTCTGTATATTAAGAGAGAAAAACGCAAGTTCGTTCAAACCATATCTTTCATTCAGTCACACTGCGAATTTATATTCATATGATTGAGAATTTGAGATATAGTATTAAACCCCCAAAAATACTATTTCTGGCGGCGGCGGCGTGCCGCCCTGTTGTTGTCGTTGTCGTCCTCCGGGATGCTGTTGTGGAAGTCTTCAAGGCAGCACAAAATGTTCTTCACTTGTAAATCAAACATCATGTCGCCGCGCGATCGACGGGCGGGGCGCGGGAGGACGGCAACTGGCGCCGCTGAGAGGTAGCGGTCGACGGCAGCGTCCCATGCCGCTGAGGGGGGTGCGCGCATGGGCACGGGCGCGGCAGGTGCAGCCAAACGCACGGGGACCGGCGCCGCGATGGGTGGAGGGGCGCGCACTGACAGGGGCATGGGCGCGGGTGGAGGGGCACGCACGGGCACGGGCGCTGGCGCTAGCATGTACATGATCTCGTGCGGGTCCGCGGAGACCTCGCTGACGCCCGTGGCTTCCAGCTCTGCGATAGTGCTCGGCGACCAGCCCGTCAATGCTACGGGGATGGTCGTTGGCGCGGACGCGGGGATGGGAGTTGGGACGGGATCGGGGGCAGCAACCGACGCGGCCAACTCGTTCTAGGCCATGTCCATGAGGCCCCATTCCTCCTTATTTTCTATCTCCTCTGGCTCGGAGTCGACTTCACCAAACTTGATGACTAGTGGCAGATGATCATTCTGCGCCATGGAGTTGGCGGAGGTCTATGGGAGGGAGGGGAATGGGAGGCGAACAGTAAGGCCGCCCATATTAAACAGCGGCTCGGGCGCCATTAATGGAGAGGAAGGCGGGCGGCCATGGAAGTCAAGGGGCTCGCTTCCCAGTGAGCCTGCGTAGCGTACAGCTCACACGCTTCTCGATGAGCCTGTGCATTGGAGGACAGCTTGTACGCCTCTCGGTCAGCCTGCGGACCGGACTCCGCTCGCACGCCTCCCGTTCAGTCAAGGTCAAGCAGCTATCCGCACGGCACCTCCTATAGCCATTAAAATTAAGACACATGGCATCACGTGAATGGTTAACAGAACGCACAGGATTTGAATTATACAAACGTTTGAGATATTAAAGTGGCAGCTATTTTTTCAAAATGCCTTTGTTGGCTGTTATTCGAGTGCGCCTTCTCTCAAAATGAACACGAAAAATACCACAGCATGTCGGGTGCCATTCCATGATAGCATGCCAAGTTTCATGAATTTCAGATGAGTTTTGGATTTACTAGAATTTAAAAACAAAGTATCTCAACGTTTTGCCGGCAATCAACAGTGCCCAGGTGTTTGAAATTCATTCCCATTTCTTGCATGGGACCTAAGCATGCACCCAAGGACACAGATTTGATTTTTCAACCACTTTATATGCATTGGAGCATGTGCATGTAGTTCAAATTTGAATTATGCACATAAATGCATTGAAAACTCATTTAATGCATAAAACATCCAAACGAACCCCGAAAAATCCCAAAAATCGACACAAGACTCCTGTTGTTCTATGTTGACACGAGAAAATTTTTGAAAGCAATAAGAGGCAATGGATATCGTTTCGTCCCCAAAGGTGGGATGTTCCCTATCTAAACCACCAGGCTTGTTGTGAGAAGCTCTGGTTTGTGAGAAGCATATCCCCAAACCTGCCCCAAATGGGACAAAAAATTACCACGGCATGTTGATGCCGCTCCATGATAGCATATGCCAAGTTTCATGAATTTCAGACGAGCTTCGGATTTACTAGAATTTATAAACCACGTATCTCAATGTTTGCGGCCGAGTGACCATGGCAGGGTGTTTGACATTCATTCCCACTTCTTGCATGGGACCTAAGCATGCAACCAAGGACACATATTTGATTTTTCAACCAGTTTATATGCATGAGAGCATGTGCGTGTAGTTCAAATTTGTATTATGCACATAAATGCATTGAAAACTCAATTAATGCATAAAAATGTCCAAACGAACCCCGAAAAATCCCAAAAATTGACACAACACTCCTGTTGTTCTATTTTGACACGAGAAATTGTTTGAAAGCAATAAGAGGCAATGGATATCGTTTCGTCCCCAAAGGTGGGACGTTCCCTATCGAAACCATCAGGCTTGTTGTGAGAAGCTCTGGTTTGTGAGAAGCATATCCCCAAACCTGCCCCAAATGGGACAAAAAAATACCACGACATCTTGATGCCGCTCCATGATAGCATGCCAAGTTTCATGAATTTCAGACGAGCTTTGGATTTAGTAGAATTTAAAAACCAGGTATCTCAATGTTTGCGGCCGAGTGACCGTGGCTGGGTGTTTAGCATTCATTCCCATTTCTTGCATGGGACCTAAGCATGCAACCAAGGACACATATTTGAATTTTCAACTAATTTATATGCATTAGAGCATGTGCATGTAGTTCAAATTTGAATTATGCACATAAATGCATTGAAAACTCAATTAATGCATAAAAATGTCCAAATGAACCCTGAAAAATCCCAAAAATTGACACAACACTCCTGTTAATCTATGTTGACACGAGAAAAATTTTGAAAGCAATAAGAGGCAATGGATATCGTTTCGTCCCCAAAGGTGGGACGTTCCCTACCGACACCATCAGGCTTGTTGTGAGAACCATATCCCCAAACCTGCCCCAAATGGGAAAAAATTTACCACAGCATGTTGATGCCGCTCCAGGATAGCATGCCAAGTTTTATGAATTTCAGACAAGCTTTCGATTTACTAGAATTTAAAAACCAGGTATCTCAATGTTTGCGACCGAGTGACTGTGGCAGGGTGTTTGACATTCGTTCCCATTTCTTGCATGGTTCCTAAGCATGCAACCAAGGACAGACATTTGATTTTGCAACCCGTTTTTATGAACAGAGCACATGCATGTAGTTCAATTTTGAATTATGCACATAAATGCCTAGAAAACTCAATTAACGTATAAAAATGTCCAAACAATCCCCGAAAAAATCCAAAATTTAACACGACACTCCTGTTGTTCTGTGTTGACACGAGAATTTTTTTTGAAAGCAATAAGAGGCAACAGATATCGTTTCATCCCCCAAGGTGGCACGTACCCTACCGAAACCATCAGGCCTGTTGTGAGAGAAGCTCTGGTTTGCGAGTAGCTTATACCCACACCTGCCCCAAATGGGACGATATTTTTACCATGGCATGTCGCTGCCGTTCCATCATATCATGTCAAGTTTCATGAATTTTAGACGAGTTTTTGATTTACTAGAATATAAAAACCATGTATCTCAATGTTAGGGGTCGAGCGACGGTGTCAAGGTGTTTGACATTCGTTCTCATTTCTTGCATGTGAGCTAATCTTGCAAGCAAGGACAAATATTTGATTTTGCAACCCGTTTTTATGGACGAAGCACGTGCATGTAGTTCAATTTTGAATTATGCACATAAATTCCTAGAAAACTCAATTAACGTATAAAAATGTTCAAATGATCCCTGAAAAAATCCAAAATTTAACACGACACTCTTGTTGTTCTATGTTGACACCAGGAAAAAAATTGAAATGAAGAAGAGGCGACGAATGTCGTTTTATCCACAAAGGTGACATGTTTCCCTAACGGAACTATGAGGCTTTCTTGTGAGAAGCTCTAGTTTGTGAGAAGTTTATACCACAACCTGCCCCAAATGGTACAATATTTTTTACCCCAGCATGTTGATGTCATTCCATGATAGCATGCCAAGGTACATGCATTTCAGACGGGTTTTGGATTTACTTGAATTACAAAAGCAAGTACATCAACATTTGCCGGAGAGCCACGGTGTCGTGGTGTTCGAAATTCATCCCCATTTCTTGCATGGGACATAAGCATAAACCCATGGACACATATATGATTTTACAACCCATGTTGATGCACCGGACCATGTGCATGTGTTTTAATTTTGAATTGTGCACCTGAAATGGCTAGAAAACCAACTTAATGTATAAAATTTCCAAACGAACCCTGAATAATTCCAATTTTTTTACGACACACATATAGTTGCATGTTCACTGCAGATAAAAGGTCTAGCAATTCAAACACCGTCCATTGCCGCTGTGACCCCGTTATGTAATACAAATCAAGATGAAAAATCAAGTAGATCCTGTTGGGGAACGTAGTAATTTCAAAAAAATTCCTACGCACACGCAAGATCATGGTGACGCATAGCAACGAGAGGGGAGAGTGTTGTCCACGTACCCTCGTAGACCGACAGCGGAAGCGTTATCACAACGTGGTTGATGTAGTCGTACGTCTTCACGATCCGACCGATCAAGTACCGAACGTACGGCACCTCCGAGTTCTACACACGTTCAGCTCGATGACGTCCCTCGAACTCCGATCCAGCCGAGTGTTGAGGAAGAGTTTCGTCAGCACGACGGCATGGTGACGATGATGATGTTCCACCGACGCAGGGCTTCGCCTAAGCTCCGCAACGGTATTATCGAGGTGTAATATGGTGGAGGGGGGCACCGCACACGGCTAAGAGATCTCAAGGATCAATTGTTGTGTCTCTGGGGTGCCCCCCTTCCCCCGTATATAAAGGAGCAAGGGGGAGGCAGCCGGCCAAGGGGAGAGGCGCGCCATAGGGGGGAGTCCTACTCCCACCGGGAGTAGGACTCCTCCTTTCCTTGTGGGAGTAGGAGAACGGAAGGGGAAGGAGAAAGAAGGAAGGGTGCGCCCCCTTTCCCTAGTCCAATTCGGACCAGACCATGGGGAGGGGTGCGGCCACCTTTTGAGGCCTTTCTCTCCTTTCCCGTATGGCCCATTAAGGCCCAATACGTATTCCCGTAACTCTCCGGTACTCCGAAAAATACCCGAATCACTCGGAACCTTTCCGAAGTCCGACTATAGTCGTCCAATATATCGATCTTTACGTCTCGACCATTTAGAGACTCCTCGTCATGTCCCCGATCTCATCCGGGATTCCGAACTCCTTCGGTACATCAACATACATAAACTCATAATAAAACTGTCATCGTAACTTTAAGCGTGCGGACCCTACGTGTTCGAGAACTATGTAGACATGACCGAGACACGTCTCCGGTCAATAACCAATAGCGGGACCTGGATGCCCATATTGGCTCCCACATATTCTACGAAGATTTTTATCGGTCAGACCGCATAACAACATACGTTGTTCCCTTTGTCATCGGTATGTTACTTGCCCGAGATTCGATCGTCGGTATCTCGATACCTAGTTCAATCTCGTTACCGGCAAGTCTCTTTACTCGTTCCGTAACACATCATCCCGCAACTAACTCATTAGTCGCAATGCTTGCAAGGCTTATAGTGATGTGCATTACCGAGTGGGCCCAGAGATACCTCTCCGACAATTGGAGTGACAAATCCTAATCTCGAAATACGCCAACCCAACAAGTACCTTTGGAGACACCTGTAGAGCACCTTTATAATCACCCATTTACGTTGTGACGTTTGGTAGCACACAAAGTGTTCCTCCGGTAAACGGGAGTTGCATAATCTCATAGTCATAGGAACATGTATAAGTCATGAAGAAAGCAATAGCAACATACTAAACGATCGAGTGCTAAGCTAACGGAATGGGTCAAGTCAATCACGTCATTCTCCTAATGAGGTGATCTCGTTAATCAAATGACAACTTATGTCTATGGCTAGGAAACATAACCATCTTTTATTAACGAGCTAGTCAAGTAGAGGCATACTAGTGACACTATGTTTGTCTATATATTCACACATGTATTATGTTTCCGGTTAATACAATTCTAGCATGAATAATAAACATTTATCATGATACAAGGAAATAAATAATACTTTATTATTGCCTCTAGGGCATATTTCCTTCAGTCTCCCACTTGCACTAGAGTCAATAATCTAGTTCACATTGCCATGTGATTTAACACCAATAGTTCACATCACCATGTGATTAACACCCATAGTTCACATCGTCATGTGACCAACACCCAATGGGTTTACTAGAGTCAATAATCTAGTTCACATTGCTATGTGATTAACACCCAAAGAGTACTAAGGTGTGATCATGTTTTGCTTGTGAGAGAATTTTAGTCAACGGGACTGTCACATTCAGATCCGTAAGTATTTTGCAAATTTCTATGTCTACAATGCTCTGCATGGAGCTACTCTAGCTAATTGCTCCCACTTTCAATATGTATCTAGACCGAGACTTAGAGTCATCTAGATTAGTGTCAAAACTTGCATCGACGTAACCCTCTACAACGAACCTTTTGTCACTTCCATAATCGAGAAACATTTCCTTATTCCACTAAGGATAATTTTGACCGTTGTCCAGTGATCTACTCCTAGATCACTATTGTACTCCCTTGCCAAAATCAGTGTAGGGTATACAATAGATCTGGTACACAGCATGGCATACTTTATAGAACCTATGGCCGAGGCATAGGGAATGACTTCCATTCTTTTTCTATCTTCTGCCGTGGTCGGGTTTTGAGTCTTACTCAATTTTACACCTTGTAACATAGGCAAGAAACTCTTTCTTTGACTGTTCCATTTTGAACCACTTCAAAATTTTGTTAAGGTATGTACTCATTGAAAAATTTATCAAGCGTCTTGATCTATCTCTATAGATCTTGATGCTCAATATGTAAGCAGCTTCACCGAAGTCTTTCTTTGAAAAACTCCTTTCAAATACTCCTTTATGCTTTGCAGAATAATTCTACATTATTTCCGATCAACAATATGTCAATCACATATACTTATCAGAAATGTTGTAGTGCTCCCACTCACTTTCTTGTAAATACAGGCTTCACCGCAAGTCTGTATAAAACTATATCCTTTGATCAACTTATCAAAGCGTATATTCCAACTCCGAGATGCTTGCACCAGTCCATAGATGGATCGTTAGAGCTTGCATATTTTGTTAGCACCTTTAGGATTGACAAAACCTTCTGGTTGCATCATATACAACTCTTCTTTAATAAATCCATTAAGGAATGCAGTTTTGTTTATCACCTTGCCATATTTCATAAAATGCGGCAATTGCTAACATGATTCAGACAGACTTAAGCATAGATACGAGTGAGAAACTCTCATCGTAGTCAACATCTTGAACTTGTCGAAAACCTTTTGCGACAATTCTAGCTTTGTAGATAGTGACACTACTATCAGCATCCGTCTTCCTCTTGAAGATCCATTTAATCTCAATGGCTCGCCGATCATTGGGCAAGTCAATCAAAGTCCATACTTTGTTCTTCATACATGGATCTTATCTCAGATTTCATGGCCTCAAGCCATTTTGCGGAATCTGGACTCACCATCGCTTCTTCATAGTTCGTAGGTTCGTCATGGTCTAGTAACATAACCTCCAGAACAGGATTACCGTACCACTCTGGTGTGGATCTTACTCTGGTTTACCTACGAGGTTTGGTAGTAACTTGATCTGAAGTTACATGATCATCATCATTAACTTCCTCACTAATTGGTGTAGGAGTCACAGGAACAGATTTCTGTGATGAACTACTTTCCAATAAGGGAGCAGGTACAGTTACCTCATCAAGTTCTACTTTCCTCCCACTCACTTCTTTCGAGAGAAACTCCTTCTCTAGAAAGGATCCATTCTTAGCAACGAATGTCTTGCCTTCGGATCTGTGATAGAAGGTGTACCCAACTGTCTCCTTTGGGTATCCTATGAAGACACATTTCTCCGATTTGGGTTTGAGCTTATCAGTATGTAACTTTTTCACATAAGCATCGCAACCCCAAAATTTTAAGAAACGACAAATTCGGTTTCTTGCTAAACCTCAGTTCATAAGGCGTCGTCTCAATGGATTTTGATGGTGCCCTATTTAACGTGAATGCAGCTGTCTCTAATGCATAACCCCAAAACGATAGTGGTAAATTGGAAAGAGACATCATATATTGCACCATATCTAATAAAGTACGGTTACGATGTTTGGACACACCATTACACCGTGGTGTTCCAGGTGGCGTGAATAGTGAAACTATTTCACATTGTTTTAACTGAAGGCCAAACTCGTAACTCAAATACTCTTCTCTACGATTAGATCGTAGAAACTTTATTTTTCTTGTTACGATGATTTTCCACTTCACTCTGAAATTATACGAACTTTTCAAGTGTTTCAGACTTATGTTTCATTAAGTAGATATACCCATATCTGCTCAAATCATCTGTGAAGGTGAGAAAATAACGATATCCGCCACGAGCCTCAATATTCATTGGACCACATACATCTGTATGTATGACTTCCAACAAATCTGTTGCTCTCTCCATAGTTCCGGAGAATGGCGTTTTAGTCATCTTGCCCATGAGGCATGGTTCGCAAGCATCAAGTGATTCATAATCAATTGATTCCAAAATCCCATCAGTATGGAGTTTCTTCACGCGCTTTACACCAATATGACCTAAACGGCAGTGCCACAAATAAGTTGCACTATCATTATTAACTTTGCATCTTTTGGCTTCAATATTATGAATATGTGCATCACTACGATCGAGATCCAACAAACCAATTTCGTTGGTGTGTATGACCATAGAAAGTTTTCTATTCATGTAAACAGAACAACAATTGTTCTCTAACTTAAATGAATAACCGTATTGCAATAAACATGATCAAATCATATTCATGCTCAACGCAAACACCAAATAACACTTATTTAGTTTCAACACTAATCCCGAAAGTACAGGGAGTGTGCGATGATGATCATATCAATCTTGGAACTACTTCCAACAAACATCGTCACCTCGCCTTTTACTAGTCTCTGTTTATTCTGCAACTCCCGTTTCGAGTTACTACTCTTAGCAACAGAACCAGTATCAAATACCGAGGGGTTGCTATAAACACTAGTAAAGTACACATCAATAACATGTATATCCAATATACCTTTGTTCACTTTGCCATCCTTCTTATCCACCAAATAGTTGGGGTAGTTCCGCTTCTAGTTGACCAGTCCCTTTGCAGTAGAAGCACTTAGTCTCAGGCTTAGGTACAGACTTGGGCCTCTTCACTTGAGTAGCAACTTGCTTGCCGTTCTTTTGAAGTTCCCCTTCTATCCCTTTGCCCTTTTCTTGAAACTAGTGGTCTTGTTAACCATCAACACTTGATGCTCTTTCTTGATTTCTACCTTCGTCGATTTCAGTATCGCGAAGAGCTCGGGAATTACATTCGTCATCCCTTACATACTACAGTTCATCACGAAGTTCTACTAACTTGGTGATGGTGACTAGAGAATTCTGTCAATCACTATTTTATCTGGAAGATTAACTCCCACTTGATTCAAGCGATTGTAGTACCCAGACAATCTGAGCACATGCTCACTAGTTGAGCGATTCTCCTCCATCTTTTAGCTATAGAACTTGTTGGAGATTTCATATCTCTCAACTCGGGTATTTGCTTGAAATATGAACTTCAACTCCTCGAACATCTCATATGGTCCATGACGTTCAAAACGTCTTTGAAGTCCCGATTCTAAGTTGTTAAGCATGGTGCACTAAACTATCAAGTAGTCATCATATTGAGCTAGCCGAACGTTCATAACGTCTGCATCTGCTCCTGCAATAGGTCTGTCACCTAGCGGTGCATCAAGGACATAATTTTTCTGTGCAGCAATGAGGATAATCCTCAGATCACGGATCCAATCCGCATCTTTGCTACTAACATCTTTCAACATAATTTTTTCTCTAGGAACATATCAAAAATAAACACAGGGAAGCAACAACGCGAGCTATTGATCTATAACATAATTTGCAAAATACTATCAGGACTAAGTTCATGATAAATTCAAGTTCAATTAATCATATTACTTAAGAACTCCCACTTAGATAGACATCCCTCTAATCCTCTAAGTGATCACGTGATCCATATCAACTAAACCATGTCCGATCATCACGTGAGATGGAGTAGTTTCAATGGTGAACATCACTATGTTGATCATATCTACTATATGATTCACGCTCGACCTTTCGGTCTCCGTGTTCCGAGGCCATATCTGTTATATGCTAGGCTCGTCAAGTTTAACCTGAGTATTCTGCGTGTGCAACTGTTTTGCACCCGTTGTATTTGAACGTAGAGCCTATCACACCCGATCATCACGTGGTGTCTCAGCACGAAGAACTTTCGCAACGGTGCATACTCAGGGAGAACACTTATACTTTGATAATTTAGTGAAGGATCATCTTATAATGCTACCGTCAAACAAAGCAAGATAAGATGCATAAAGGATTAACATCACATGCAATCAATATAAGTGATATGATATGGCCATCATCATCTTGTGCTTGTGATCTCCATCTCCGAAGCACCGTCATGATCACCATCGTCACCAGCACGACACCTTGATCTCCATCGTAGCATCGTTGTCGTCTCGCCAACTTATTGCTTTTACGACTATCGCTACCGCTTAGTGATAAAGTAAAACTATTACATGGCGATTGCATCTCATACAATAAAGCGACAACCATATGGCTCCTGCCAGTTGCCGATAACTCGGTTACAAAACATGATCATCTCATACAACACATTATATCACATCATGTCTTGACCATATCACATCACAACATGCCCTGCAAAACAAGTTAGACGTCCTCTACTTTGTTGTTGCATATTTTACGTGGCTGCTATGGGCTTAGCCAGAACCTTTCTTACCTACGCATCAAAACCACAACGATAGTTTGTCAAGTTGGTGTTGTTTTAACCTTCGCAAAGACCGGGCGTAGCCACACTCGGTTCAACTAAAGTGAGAGAGACATAAACCCGCCAGTCACCTTTAATCAACGAGTGCTCCGAACGGTGAAACCAGTCTCGCGTAAGCGTACGCGTAATGTCGGTCCGGGCCGCTTCATCTCACAATACCGCTGAACCAAAGTATGACATGCTGGTAAGCAGTATGACTTATATCGCCCACAACTCACTTGTGTTCTACTCGTGCATAGCATCAACGCATAAAACCAGGCTCTGATACCACTGTTGGGGAACGTAGTAATTTCAAAAAAATTCCTACGCACACGCAAGATCATGGTGATGCATAGCAATGAGAGGGGAGAGTGTTGTCCACGTACCCTCGTAGACCGACAGCGGAAGCGTTATCACAACGCGGTTGATGTAGTCGTACGTCTTCACGATCCGACCGATCAAGTACCGAACGTACGGCACCTCCGAGTTCTACACACGTTCAGCTCGATGACGTCCCTCGAACTCCGATCCAGCCGAGTGTTGAGGGAAGTTTCGTCAGCACGACGGCGTGGTGACGATGATGATGTTCCACCGACGCAGGGCTTCTCCTAAGCTCCGCAACGGTATTATCGAGGTGTAATATGGTGGAGGGGGGCACCGCACACGGCTAAGAGATCTCAAGGATCAATTTTTGTGTCTCTGGGGTGCCCCCCTGCCCCCGTATATAAAGGAGCAAGGGGGAGGCAGCCGGCCAAGGGGAGAGGCGCGCCATAGGGGGGAGTCCTACTCCCACCGGGAGTAGGACTCCTCCTTTCCTTGTGGGAGTAGGAGAAGGGAAGGGGGAAGGAGAAAGAAGGAAGGGTGCGCCCCCTTTCCCTAGTCCAATTCGGACCAGACCATGGGGAGGGGTGCAGCCACCTTTTGAGGCCTTTCTCTCCTTTCCCGAATGGCCCATTAAGGCCCAATACGTATTCCCGTAACTCTCCGGTACTCCGAAAAATACGCGAAGCACTCAGAACCTTTCCGAAGTCCGAATATAGTCGTCCAATATATCGATCTTTACGTCTCGATCATTTCGAGACTCCTCGTCATGTCCCCGATCTCATCCGGGACTCCGAACTCCTTCGGTACATCAACATACATAAACTCATAATAAAACTGTCATCGTAACGTTAAGCGTGCGGACCCTACGGGTTCGAGAACTATGTAGACATGACCGAGACACGTCTCCGGTCAATAACCAATAGCGGGACCTGGATGCCCATATTGGCTCCCACATATTCTACGAAGATTTTTATCGGTCAGACCGCATAACAACATACAATGTTCCCTTTGTCATCGGTATGTTACTTGCCCGAGATTCGATCGTCGGTATCTCGATACCTAGTTCAATCTCGTTACCGGCAAGTCTCTTTACTCGTTCCGTAACACATCATCCTGCAACTAACTCATTAGTCACAATGCTTGCAAGGCTTATAGTGATGTGCATTACCGAGTGGGCCCAGAGATACCTCTCCGGCAATCGGAGTGACAAATCCTAATCTCGAAATATGCCAACCCAACAAGTACCTTTGGAGACACCTGTAGAGCACCTTTATAATCACCCATTTACGTTGTGACGTTTGGTAGCACACAAAGTGTTCCTCCGATAAACGGGAGTTGCATAATCTCATAGTCATAGGAACATGTATAAGTCATGAAGAAAGCAATAGCAACATACTAAACGATCGAGTGCTAAGCTAACGGAATGGGTCAAGTCAATCACGTCATTCTCCTAATGAGGTGATCTCGTTAATCAAATGACAACTTATGTCTATGGCTAGGAAACATGACCATCTTTGATCAACAAGCTAGTCAAGTAGAGGCATACTAGTGACACTCTGTTTGTCTATGTATTCACACATGTATTATGTTTCCGGTTAATACAATTCTAGCATGAATAATAAACATTTATCATGATATAAGGAAATATATAATACTTTATTATTGCCTCTAGGGCATATTTCCTTCAGATCCCACACAGTTTATTATCACCAACCGTGTGAGATGCAGCACAAAATATTTTGGAGCACCATCGGATTATAGTACGCATACGGCTTACGCGAGAAGGTGCGATGGCTACAGTCCACAACCCGCTCTGAATAGGGGACCGTGTCTGATGACACTTTGCACGCCAGTTTTTTCGCTGAAGCGATTCCAAATTTTTGGCCATTTTCCCTCCCCCTCCCCCTTACCAAAAGCCGCATTTCCCCTGTTTCCGCCTTCCTTTCCAAGTTGAAACCTTCACTCCTTGCTTGCAGCACCTCCTCCTCGCCGGCGACCCTCCTTCACGCTGCTCGGCCTCGTCTATCCAGACAGGTAATCCACACCCAACCCCCATCCTCCTCCTCCTTCCATATCCCACATGCCCCGACCGCCGGCGCGAGCACGACACCTTCCACCCAAATCACCGACCCCTCCACCAAATAAGTGCCGCCCTAAGCCATGGTGCACGCAGTATAGCCAGGATCTCAAGGAGGATTTGGCAGCGGAGAAGCAAATCGCGGCCGCACACGCGGATGAGGTCGCAATGGCTGCCATTCGTGCCGACCCCCAGATCTTGAAGGAGCACCTCGCCGTCGAGGCCACCGTCGACGCCTCGCGCACCGATGCCACGACACGGTTGGCTGCTTTAAACGATAGTTCGTGGCATTTTCTCCAGGCCACCGTCGGTGCCTTCAACGAAGACTACGAGGTGTTTTCTCAGCGTGCACGTGCTTACCTCATCTCGAGAGCTAGCGGGTTGGTGCCTGAAGCGGCTAAGGAAACTCGCGAAGCGGAGGTCTCGCCCTCTTCCATGTCCAAGGAGCCAATCGTCATCGATATCTCCAACAATGAGGAGTAGCTTGTCTTATTAGCTCACTATAAGGACCCATGTGTTGACACCCAATTTTTGCATGGTCAAGAACTTAATTAATATGACCTCAAATGGAGAGGTGGTCTACATGAAAGATTTCCGTATTATCGACATGAACATCTTCGAAGTTTGGGCCATCGCTATCCGATCTCATCTCGAGGGCCGAAACTATACTCGAAGTATTCAGATTTTGTATTCAAAGTATTATTCGGCCAATTAAGCCTCCAAGATTGCCTCGTATGAAAAACCTTTCTACACGAGTTGTCTTCGCCTCATTGAAATGGTCGATTTTTATATAACAATCGTCCCAATCCGAGTTCGTATGCAAAAGTTACAGCCATCCGAATACAGCCCTATCATGAGCCAAAAGTGGCGCGCCTCACGAGACACCCTTTCTGATGGGTAGCGCGAATAATAGCTTGTTTTGCGCGAGTGATTTGTCCCTCAAGATGACCTCTGATCAAAAAACGTTCAACTTGAAAGTTGTCCGTCTCGTCGAAATGGTTAAGATTGCTTTTGGGCTCGTTTCCATCCGAGATCGCTTACCGCCTCAAAAATTACCCGCAACATCCAGCCAGTTTAAACAGAACAGTTTTGAAAAGTTCAGACAAAACCAATCCGAATTTGACTAGGGTTTTGGACGTGAATCCAAGCCTTTTCCTTGCACAGGAAGTCCAGCCGCCTCTTATATACCTAAGGGGTGACAGCCGATTGAACAACACACAATCGAACAAACACATCTACCACTTTTTGTGTTCATCTATCCCCTACCCTTGTATCTTTCTTCTCGTTCTTCGTCGTTCTTCAGCAATGGAGGGTTACGAATCCACGAGGCTCTAGGGGCGGTCAGGTCGACCTAGGGAAGCTCATAGCCTCCGCGTGCCCAGACGGGGTCCATCCCGGGCGTGTGGGGTTTCGGGTCTACAAAAGCGCCCGCCGGATTGCTTGCGTACCACGCTTCCGGACGGGTCTCCTTCGACGTGAACTGCGGTGCATCACCCTCGGTGTTGGAGGTACACGGTGACGTGTTCATGTGCGAACACACTTTTTGGCGACTCCGCTGGGGACGAAGCTTCGAACGGTCTCCGTCCCATTCTTGCTACGAAGAGATCGTCATCTAGGGTTTGCGATCTACAAAGGTAATATTAATACCCAATCCACTTATGTAGATGCAAATAATGTTGTTGCTAGTTCGTCTAATGAGCATAATGTATCGGCTAGCCCTAGTTTTATCAATCATACATCTAATTATGTGCAACAGCCGATTCAGAATAATCTTCATGCTTCAACTTCATATAATTTTAGCAACATGCAACATATGTATCCCAACTCTCATGCATCGGCAACCGCACAAATCTATATGCCGATGAACAACATGATGATTTCGGTTAATCAAGTTGAAACACCCCATGTAGGAACTTTCAATGGCATGCAACATAGTGTTTCATCCTTTTATTCATCGGCAACTAATTTGCAACATGTTGATCCAAACATGCCGGTGAATGGGGGAATTGGCCATGCTACTACTAGTTATTCGACCAATTACCCTCAAACATCATATGCTACACTTCATGCTACTAATTTTTTGGCACCATACGCAACTGTTGATATCCATAATTCGGCTCCGCACCTTCACGGTCATGGCCGAATAAGTGAAACTTCTGCAGGAGCACAAATGCCTTCACCTACTACCATGGTATATCATGTCCCCCCTGCACAATTACAGAATTTTGGCAACATCTCATTATCGAAAGAATCTAAAAGCATCGAGGGGCAACCATATCCAGACTGGGTAATTGAGAACAAGCTTACATTCTCTTGGGATTTGTGCAACTCTATTCGCCAGGAACTAATAAAAGGCGGGAAGCCTCATGATTTTGCTGCTGTAAAAGCTAGAGTTGTGCAAATGATGCAGTCGTGTAGCGACCAGACCTCAAACAGTCTGATCTACTGTGCACCAGTGTCATCCCTGGATCAGTAATGCTGACACGCACAGTACTCGAAGGATTTATAACAGAGTAGCAATCACACACTTATTACATCGAGTGTCTCAAAAGAGAACTAGGTATGATAAATATGGCTTAAGGCCATCTAAAAATGATAACAGCGGAAGACTTGGAAGATAAGTGAGTCCATCAACTCCAACGGCATCACTGAGTATAAGACCACAACCTAAGGCACCTTACTCGTCGTCTGAAAAGTCTGCAACATGAAACGTTGCAACCCGAAAACGGGTCAGCACATGGAATATGCCGGCAATATAACACGTAGAGAGTAATGAACAGAATAAGGCTATACTACATGCATATTTGGCTGGTGGAAAGCTCTATGGTTACAGTTTTGCGAAAAGCCAATTTTTCCCTACTGCAAAGGAATAAAATTTTATTTAACTATCATGGTGGTTGTTTGAACATTGAGATGGTTGACAGCATCTCAATCCCAATTAAGAACGTGATGAACCCAATCAAATTAAATTAAGTAACATGGTGATGAGATTCACATGATAATCCAAGAACTAGATACTCAAGATGTCCATAACCGGGGACACGGCTAACCATGATTAGTTTGTACACTCTGCAGAGGTTTGTGCACTTTTCCCCACAAGACTCGATCTCCTCCGTTGGGATTCTCGCACTACATGGTGTTTGAGACACGGATGACCGAGACACAGTCTTTTAGAAGCATTAACTCTAACCCCGGGTAGACAGTACCAACCTACATCCCCTACATCTGCTAGCCTACCACTGGAAGAGGTCATGCAACCTACTCAACTATGCTAGAGCCCATAATAGCTTGTGGCTGCACACGGAAGTTTCTAGCATGAATAATCTTATGATCCCTTTGAGCCTGGGTGGCTGTGCATAGGATAATCACACGGAACCCCGGGATTTCCAAAAATACAGGAAACACTGGATTCTCCAGGTGCCTCAATCCACCCAGATGTGACTTTAAGTTGCCACCTTAAGTTTAACCATAAATTAACAATCTCACAACTGGCATGGAAAGATCTCTCAAACCCAATCCACGTCTACTAGCATAGCATAGCAATATGAGCAAACGTAGAAGTAACTCCCAAAGGTTTGATAACAAAACAGGTAATAGGTACTACCTCATCTACTTCCCGATACCCACAATTTAATCAGATCCTAATCATGCAATGTTTGAGGATTGTTCTAATGCAATAAAATTAGGTAGTAAAGAGGTATGACTAAAGTGTTACTTGCCTTGCTGATGATCCGTGAAACCTAGAGATTCGAAGTAGCAAGCGGCGCACTCCGGGTACTCTATCGCAAACAAACAAGCATAAAATAAGCACTCATCTAATTCACAGGTAAAACTCAACTAAAAGATCTAACCAGAAAGTTCAACTTAAGAACTCCGGTTTACAAAAAGAATCAAATCAAACGAAACAACGAAAGTCAAACGACGATAGAAACAACCTTCGTTTACTAATCTGGATCTAAGTCAAATTTTACAGTACCAAAAACTTGTTTGAGTTGGTTAAACGGAAATAGAATTTCGAGACGAAACTCTAGGCGCTTGAATCGCCTGATTCCGATAAACGAGCGAAAAGTTATACTAGAACAAAAATCGGAGCAGAAATCGCGATCTGGAATAATCGCGGAAAAATCCGAGAAAAAGAAAAACTGACGAACAGTTTATCGAACGAACGTTCGTTAACTGTAACTAAACGATGAACGCGTTCGTTAAAACGAACGAACGAGCGAACGCTCGCTAAAAGGACTGAACCAAAAAAAACCAAACCGATCTATAAAAAAAATAAACCGGGGTTTCAAAAAAAACTACACGGTTTTTCGGCGAAAACTGGCGCGACGGCTACCTCGGGTCTGGCGGGATCCGGTGGGGTTCGGGAGGCGGCGTGGGGCGGTGGGGCTGCGGGTCCGGGCGGCGGGTGGCGGCGTGGTCGACGGGAGGCGTCGGGCGGAGGCGTTCGGGCGGCGGGCGGCGGCTTCCTGCGGCGGCGGCGGCGTTCGGCGACGGCGGTTGGTGGCGCGGGCGGCGGGGTTCGGGATGGGGAACAAAGTGGCGGGGCGGGGTACTTATAGGTTCGAGGGGGCGTCCGACTTGGAGAAGGGGGCGACCCCGGGCGGCGGCGGCGGCGGCGGCGTCGTCCCGGACTCCGGCGAGAGTCCGGCTCGGCCACGATTCGGGCGAGGCGGCGCGGTAGGTGGACCAGCTGGGCCTTCGGCCCAGATCGGTCCGCGGGCAATTTTTTTTTTTAAATTACGCCGAACTAAAATAAATCCTAGAAAAATAAATAAATATATAAAAATGCCAAAACAAATTTTCACCGTCTAATTAAAATAATTAGAATGCGATGAACATTTTCTTGGCCCTAAAATGCAATTTTGAAAACGTGCAAATTTTTCTAATGCAAATAAAATGCAATAAAATCCAAATAAAATCGAATATTTGATTTTAATATTTTTCCTCCAATATTTCAATTATTTTGGAGAAGTCATATTTTCTCCTCTCATATACTTTTATATGAAATATTTTTCAGAGTGAAAAATAATTAAAACCAAAATCCTCGTTTCATAATTTGATGAAAATCAAATATGAAAACCGGGAAATCCCCAACTCTCTCCGAGGGTCCTTGAGCTGCTTAGGATTTCGAGGATTAGCCAAAATGCAATAAAATATGCTATGCAATGATGATCTAGTGTATAACATTCCAAATTGAAAATTTGGGATGTTACAAACCTACCCCCTTAAGAGGAATCTCGCCCTCGAGATTCGGGTTGGCTAGAAAATAGGTGAGAGTGGTCCTTCTGTAGATCTTCCTCTCGCTCCCAGGTGGCTTCATCTTCGGTGTGGTGGCTCCACTGAACTTTTCAAAACTTGATAACCTTGTTGCGGGTGACTCGGCAGGCATACTCAAGAATTTTGACTGGTTTCTCCTCATAAGTTAAATCACTATCCAACTGAATCGCCTCTAGTGGCACTGTATCTCTTAGCGGTATATCAGCCATCTCTGTGTGACACTTCTTCAACTGGGAAACGTGGAATACATCATGAACTCCTGACAATCCTTCAGGCAATTCCAACTTGTAAGAAACTTCTCCCATGCGCTCCAAAACTTTGTATGGTCCTACAAAACGTGGCGCTAACTTTCCCTTAACTCCAAAACGCTTCACTCCTCGAAGTGGTGATACTCGAAGATAAACTCGGTCTCCGGCTTCATAAACTGTTTCCTTACGTTTTGAATCCGCATAGCTCTTCTGCCTGGTCTGGGCTACTTTGAGTCTATCGCGAATCAACTTCACCTTCCGTTCAGATTCTTTAATCAAGTCTGGTCCAAACAACTAGCAGTCTCCAACTTCGTCCCATAACAGTGGTGTTCTACACCTCCTTCCGTACAAAGCTTCGAAAGGGGCCATCTTCAAACTGCATTGATAACTGTTGTTGTAAGAAAACTCTGCATACGGCAAATTGTCGTCCCAACTGGATCCATAATCTAGCGCACAAGCTCTCAGCATGTCTTCCAAAATCTGATTGACTCTCTCGGTCTGTCCGTCTGTCTGTGGATGAAAGGCTGTACTGAAATCTAGCCTGGTACCCAAAGTTTCGTGCAACTGATTCCAAAACTTTGAAGTAAACTGGGTTCCTCTATCTGATACAATGCTCCTCGAAACTCCATGCAGACATACGATCCTAGTCATGTATATCTTTACCAACTTAGCACTGGTGTAAGTGGTCTTCACTGGGATGAAATGAGCTACCTTCGTCAAACGATCGACTACAACCCATATCGAGTCATAGCCTGAACGAGTCCTGGGCAATCCCGTGATAAAATCCATGCCTAGTTTATCCCACTTCCATTCGGGTATCGGCAATGGCTGTAGAAATCCTGCTGGCTTCTGATGCTCTGCCTTCACTCTCTGACATACATCACAAACTGCTACATACTCCGCAATATCCTTCTTCATTCCGGTCCACCAGAAAGTATCCTTCAAATCCAAATACATCTTGGTATTTCCTGGGTGAATCGAATACGGCGAATCATGGGCCTCTTGTAAGATCAACTCCTGATCTCCGGATCATTGGGCACATAAACGCGGTCCTCAAACCATAAGGTATCGTGCTCATCCTCACAAAATCCCTTGGCTTTTCCTTTACTCATCTTTTCCTTTATCTCATCAATCTCCTTGTCTGTCTTTTGTGCTTCTCGGTGTTGGGGAACATAGTAATTTCAAAAAAATTCCTACGCACACGCAAGATCATGGTGAGGCATAGCAACGAGAGGGGAGAGTGTTGTCCACGTACCCTCGTAGACCGACAGCGGAAGCGTTATCACAACGCGGTTGATGTAGTCGTACGTCTTCACGATCCGACCGATCAAGTACCGAACGTACGGCACCTCCGAGTTCTACACACGTTCAGCTCGATGACGTCCCTCGAACTCCGATCCAGCCGAGTGTTGAGGGAAGTTTCGTCAGCACGACGGCGTGGTGACGATGATGATGTTCCACCGACGCAGGGCTTCTCCTAAGCTCCGCAACGGTATTATCGAGGTGTAATATGGTGGAGGGGGGCACCGCACACGGCTAAGAGATCTCAAGGATCAAAAGGTACTATCAGATTAAGTTACTAAGTTCATGATAAATTCAAGTTCAATTAATCATATTACTTAAGAACTCCCACTTAGATAGACATCCCTCTAATCCTCTAAGTGATCACGTGATCCATATCAACTAAACCATGTCCGATCATCACGTGAGATGGAGTAGTTTCAATGGTGAACATCACTATGTTGATCATATCTACTATATGATTCACGCTCGACCTTTCGGTCTCCGTGTTCCGAGGCCATATCTGTTATATGCTAGGCTCGTCAAGTTTAACCTGAGTATTCCGCGTGTGCAACTGTTTTGCACCCGTTGTATTTGAACGTAGAGCCTATCACACCCGATCATCACGTGGTGTCTCAGCACGAAGAACTTTCGCAACGGTGCATACTCAGGGAGAACACTTATGCTTTGATAATTTAGTGAAGGATCATCTTATAATGCTACCGTCAAACAAAGCAAGATAATATGCATAAAGGATTAACATCACATGCAATCAATATAAGTGATATGATATGGCCATCATCATCTTGTGCTTGTGATCTCCATCTCCGAAGCACCGTCATGATCACCATCGTCACCGGCGCGACACCTAGATCTCCATCGTAGCATCATTGTCGTCTCGCCAACTTATTGCTTTTACGACTATCGCTACCGCTTAGTGATAAAGTAAAACTATTACATGGCGATTGCATCTCATACAATAAAGCGACAAACATATGGCTCCTGCCAGTTGCCGATAACTCGGTTGCAAAACATGATCATCTCATACAACACATTATATCACATCATGTCTTGACCATATCACATCACAACATGCCCTGCAAAAACAAGTTAGACGTCCTCTACTTTGTTGTTGCATATTTTACGTGGCTGCTACAGGCTTAGCAAGAACCGTTCTTACCTACGCAACAAAACCACAACGATAGTTTGTCAAGTTGGTGTTGTTTTAACCTTCGCAAGGACCGGGCGTAGCCACACTCGGTTGAACTAAAGTGAGAGAGACAGACACCCGCCGGTCACCTTTAAGCAACGAGTGCTCGCAACGGTGAAACGAGTCTCGCGTAAGCGTACGCGTAATGTCGGTCTGGGCCGCTTCATCTCACAATACCGCTGAACCAAAGTATGACATGCTGGTAAGCAGTATGACTTATATCGCCCACAACTCACTTGTGTTCTACTCGTGCATAGCATCAACGCATAAAACCAGGCTCGGATGCCACTGTTGGGGAACGTAGTAATTTCAAAAAAATTCCTACGCACACGCAAGATCATGGTGATGCATAGCAACGAGAGGGGAGAGTGTTGTCCACGTACCCTCGTAGACCGACAGCGGAAGCGTTATCACAACGCGGTTGATGTAGTCGTACGTCTTCACGATCCGACCGTTCAAGTACAGTGCGTCCGGCACCACCGAGATCTACACACGTTCAGCTCGATGACGTCCCTCGAACTCCGATCCAGCCGAGTGTTGAGGGAGAGTTTCGTCAGCACGACGGCGTGGTGACGATGATGATGTTCCACCGACGCAGGGCTTCGCCTAAGCTCCGCAACGGTATTATCGAGGTGTAATATGGTGGAGGGGGGCACCGCACACGGCTAAGAGATCTCAAGGATCAATTGTTGTGTCTCTGGGGTGCCCCCCTGCCCCCGTATATAAAGGAGCAAGGGGGAGGCAGCCGGCCAAGGGGAGAGGCGCGCCATAGGGGGGAGTCCTACTCCCACCGGGAGTAGGACTCCTCCTTTCCTTGTGGGAGTAGGAGAAGGGAAGGGGGAAGGAGAAAGAAGGAAGGGTGCGCCCCCCTTCCCTAGTCCAATTCGGACCAGACCATGGGGAGGGGTGCGGCCACCTTTTGAGGCCTTTCTCTCCTTTCCCGTATGGCCCATTAAGGCCCAATACGAATTCCCGTAACTCTCCGGTACTCCGAAAAATACCCGAATCACTCGGAACCTTTCCGAAGTCCGAATATAGTCGTCCAATATATCGATCTTTACGTCTCGACCATTTCGAGACTCCTCGTCATATCCCCGATCTCATCCGGGACTCCGAACTCCTTCGGTACATCAAAACTCAATAAAACTGTCATCGTAACGTTAAGCGTGCGGACCCTACGGGTTCGAGAACTATGTAGACATGACCGAGACACGTCTCCGGTCAATAACCAATAGCGGGACCTGGATGCCCATATTGGCTCCCACATATTCTACGAAGATCTTTATCGGTCAGACCGCATAACAACATACGTTGTTCCCTTTGTCACCGGTATGTTACTTGCCCGAGATTTGATCGTCGGTATCTCGATACCTAGTTCAATCTCGTTACCGGCAAGTCTCTTTACTCGTTCCGTAACACATCATCCCGCAACTAACTCATTAGTCACAATGCTTGCAAGGCTTATAGTGATGTGCATTACCGAGTGGGCCCAGAGATACCTCTCCGACAATTGGAGTGACAAATCCTAATCTCGAAATACGCCAACCCAACAAGTACCTTTGGAGACACCTGTAGAGCACCTTTATAATCACCCATTTACGTTGTGACGTTTGGTAGCACACAAAGTGTTCCTCCGGTAAACGGGAGTTGCATAATCTCATAGTCATAGGAACATGTATAAGTCATGAAGAAAGCAATAGCAACATACTAAACGATCGAGTGCTAAGCTAACGGAATGGGTCAAGTCAATCACGTCATTCTCCTAATGAGGTGATCTCGTTAATCAAATGACAACTTATGTCTATGGCTAGGAAACATAACCATCTTTGATTAACGAGCTAGTCAAGTAGAGGCATACTAGTGACACTCTGTTTGTCTATATATTCACACATGTATTATGTTTCCGGTTAATACAATTCTAGCATGAATAATAAACATTTATCATGATACAAGGAAATAAATAATACTTTATTATTGCCTCTAGGGCATATTTCCTTCAGTCTCCCACTTGCACTAGAGTCAATAATCTAGATTACACAGTAATGATTCTTACACCCATGGAGCCTTGGTGCTGATCATGTTTTGCTCGTGGAAGAGGCTTAGTCAACGGGTCTGCAACATTCAGATCCGTATGTATCTTGCAAATTTCTATGTCTCCCACCTGGACTAAATCCCGGATGGAATTGAAGCGTCTTTTGATGTGCTTGGTTCTCTTGTGAAATCTGGATTCCTTTGCCAAGGCAATTGCACCAGTATTGTCACAAAAGATTTTCATAGGACCCGATGCACTAGGTATGACACCTAGATCGGATATGAACTCCTTCATCCAGACTCCTTCATTTGCTGCTTCCGAAGCAGCTATGTACTCCGCTTCACATGTAGATCCCGCCACGACGCTTTGTTTAGAACTGCACCAACTGACAGCTCCACCGTTCAATGTAAATACGTATCCGGTTTGCGATTTAGAATCGTCCGGATCAGTGTCAAAGCTTGCATCAACGTAACCATTTACGATGAGCTCTTTGTCACCTCCATATACGAGAAACATATCCTTAGTCCTTTTCAGGTATTTCAGGATGTTCTTGACCGCTGTCCAGTGATCCACTCCTGGATTACTTTGGTACCTTCCTGCTAGACTTATAGCAAGGCATACATCAGGTCTGGTACACAGCATTGCATACATGATAGAGCCTATGGCTGAAGCATAGGGGACATCTTTCATCTTCTCTCTATCTTCTGCAGTGGTCGGGCATTGAGTCTTACTCAACTTCACACCTTGCAACACAGGCAAGAATCCTTTCTTTGCTTGATCCATTTTGAACTTCTTCAAAACTTTGTCAAGGTATGTGCTTTGTGAAAGTCCAATTAAGCGTCTTGATCTATCTCTATAGATCTTGATGCCCAATATATACGCAGCTTCACCGAGGTCTTTCATTGAAAAACTCTTATTCAAGTATCCCTTTATGCTATCCAGAAATTCTATATCATTTCCAATCAGTAATATGTCATCCACATATAATATCAGAAATGCTACAGAGCTCCCACTCACTTTCTTGTAAATACAGGCTTCTCCAAAAGTCTGTATAAAATCAAATGCTTTGATCACACTATCAAAGCGTTTATTCCAACTCCGAGAGGCTTGCACCAGTCCATAAATGGATCGCTGGAGCTTGCACACTTTGTTAGCTCCCTTTGGATCGACAAAACCTTCCGGTTGCATCATATACAACTCTTCTTCCAGAAATCCATTCAGGAATGCAGTTTTGACATCCATTTGCCAAATTTCATAATCATAAAATGCGGCAATTGCTAACATGATTCGGACAGACTTAAGCATCGCTACGGGTGAGAAGGTCTCATCGTAGTCAATCCCTTGAACTTGTCGAAAACCTTTCGCAACAAGTCGAGCTTTATAGACAGTAACATTACCATCAGCGTCAGTCTTCTTCTTGAAGATCCATTTATTTTCAATGGCTTGCCGATCATTGGGCAAGTCAACCAAAGTCCATACTTTGTTCTCATACATGGATCCCATCTCAGATTTCATGGCCTCAAGCCATTTTGCGGAATCTGGGCTCACCATCGCTTCTTCATAGTTCGTAGGTTCGTCATGGTCTAGTAACATAACTTCCAGAACAGGATTACCGTACCACTCTGGTGCGGATCTTACTCTGGTTGATCTACGAGGTTCAGTAATAACTTGATCTGAAGTTTCATGATCATCATCATTAACTTCCTCACTAATTGGTGTAGGTGTCTCAGAAACTGGTTTCTGTGATGAACTACTTTCCAATAAGGGAGCAGGTATAGTTACCTCATCAAGTTCTACTTTCCTCCCACTCACTTCTTTCGAGAGAAACTCCTTCTCTAGAAAATTTCCGAATTTAGCAACAAAAGTTTTGCCTTCGGATCTGTGATAGAAGGTATACCCAACAGTCTCCTTTGGGTATCCTATGAAGACACATTTCTCCGATTTGGGTTCGAGCTTATCAGGTTGAAGTTTCTTCACATAAGCATCGCAGCCCCAAACTTTAAGAAACGACAACTTTGGTTTCTTGCCAAACCATGTTCATAAGGCGTCGTCTCAACGGATTTTGATGGTGCCCTATTTAACGTGAATGCAGCCGTCTCTAAAGCATAACCCCAAAACGATAGCGGTAAATCAGTAAGAGACATCATAGATCGCACCATATCTAGTAAAGTGCGATTACGACGTTCGGACACACCATTACGCTGTGGTGTTCCGGGTGGCGTGAGTTGCGAAACTATTCCGCATTGTTTCAAATGTAGACCAAACTCGTAACTCAAATATTCTCCTCCACGATCTGATCGTAGAAACTTTATTTTCTTGTTACGATGATTTTCAACTTCACTCTGAAATTCTTTGAACTTTTCAAATGTTTCAGACTTATGTTTCATTAAGTAGATATACCCATATCTGCTTAAATCATCTGTGAAGGTGAGAAAATAACGATATCCGCCACGAGCCTCAACATTCATCGGACCACATACATCTGTATGTATGATTTCCAACAAATCTGTTGCTCTCTCCATAGTTCCGGAGAACGGTGTTTTAGTCATCTTGCCCATGAGGCACGGTTCGCAAGTACCAAGTGATTCATAATCAAGTGGTTCCAAAAGTCCATCAGTATGGAGTTTCTTCATGCGCTTTACACCGATATGACCTAAACGGCAGTGCCACAAATAAGTTGCACTATCATTATCAACTCTGCATCTTTTGGTTTCAATATTATGAATATGTGTGTCACTACTATCGAGATTCAACAAAAATAGACCACTCTTCAAGGGTGCATGACCATAAAAGATATTACTCATATAAATAGAACAACCATTATTCTCTGATTTAAATGAATAACCGTCTCGCATCAAACAAGATCCAGATATAATGTTCATGCTCAATGCTGGCACCAAATAACAATTATTTAGGTCTAAAACTAATCCCGAAGGTAGATGTAGAGGTAGCGTGCCGACCGCGATCGCATCGACTTTGGAACCATTTCCCACGCGCATCGTCACCTCGTCCTTAGCCAATCTTCGCTTAATCCGTAGCCCCTGTTTCGAGTTGCAAATATTAGCAACAGAACCAGTATCAAATACCCAGGTGCTACTGCGAGCATTAGTAAGGTACACATCAATAACATGTATATCACATATACCTTTGTTCACCTTGCCATCCTTCTTATCCGCCAAATACTTTGGGCAGTTCCGCTTCCAGTGACCAGTTTGCTTGCAGTAGAAGCACTCAGTTTCAGGCTTAGGTCCAGACTTGGGTTTCTTCTCCTGAGCAGCAACTTGTTTGCTGTTCTTCTTGAAGTTCCCTTTCTTCTTCCCTTTACCCTTTTTCTTGAAACTGGTGGTCTTATTGACCATCAACACTTGATGCTCCTTTTTGATTTCTACCTCCGCAGCCTTTAGCATTGCGAAGAGCTCGGGAATTGTCTTACTCATCCCTTGCATATTATAGTTCATCACGAAGCTCTTGTAGCTTGGTGGCAGTGATTGAAGAATTCTGTCAATAATGCTATCATCCGGATTAACTCCCAGTTGAATTAAGTGATTGTTATACCCAGACATTTTGAGTATATGCTCACTGACAGAACTATTCTCTTCCATCTTGCAGCTGAAGAACTTATTGGAGACTTCATATATCTCAATTCGGGCATTTGCTTGAAATATTAACTTCAACTCCTGGAACATCTCATATGCTCCATGACGTTCAAAACATCGTTGAAGACCCGGTTCTAAGCCGTAAAGCATGGCACACTGAACTATCGAGTAGTCATCAGCTTTGCTCTGCCAGACGTTCATAACATCTGGTGTTGCTCCTGCAGCAGGCCTGGCACCCAGCGGTGCTTCCAGGACGTAATTCTTCTGTGCAGCAATGAGGATAATCCTCAAGTTACGGACCCAGTCCGTGTAATTGCAACCATCATCTTTCAACTTTGCTTTCTCAAGAAACGCATTAAAATTCAACGGAACAACAGCACGGACCATCTATCTACAATTAACATGGACAAGCAAAATATACTATCAGGTACTAAGTTCATGATAAATTCAAGTTCAATTAATCATATTACTTAAGAACTCCCACTTAGATAGACATCCCTCTAATCCTCTAAGTGATCACGTGATCCATATCAACTAAACCATGTCCGATCATCACGTGAGATGGAGTAGTTTCAATGGTGAACATCACTATGTTGATCATATCTACTATATGATTCACGCTCGACCTTTCGGTCTCCGTGTTCCGAGGCCATATCTGTTATATGCTAGGCTCGTCAAGTTTAACCTGAGTATTCCGCGTGTGCAACTGTTTTGCACCCGTTGTATTTGAACGTAGAGCCTATCACACCCGATCATCACGTGGTGTCTCAGCACGAAGAACTTTCGCAACGGTGCATACTCAGGGAGAACACTTATGCTTTGATAATTTAGTGAAGGATCATCTTATAATGCTACCGTCAAACAAAGCAAGATAATATGCATAAAGGATTAACATCACATGCAATCAATATAAGTGATATGATATGGCCATCATCATCTTGTGCTTGTGATCTCCATCTCCGAAGCACCGTCATGATCACCATCGTCACCGGCGCGACACCTAGATCTCCATCGTAGCATCATTGTCGTCTCGCCAACTTATTGCTTTTACGACTATCGCTACCGCTTAGTGATAAAGTAAAACTATTACATGGCGATTGCATCTCATACAATAAAGCGACAACCATATGGCTCCTGCCAGTTGCCGATAACTCGGTTGCAAAACATGATCATCTCATACAACACATTATATCACATCATGTCTTGACCATATCACATCACAACATGCCCTGCAAAAACAAGTTAGACGTCCTCTACTTTGTTGTTGCATATTTTACGTGGCTGCTACAGGCTTAGCAAGAACCGTTCTTACCTACGCAACAAAACCACAACGATAGTTTGTCAAGTTGGTGTTGTTTTAACCTTCGCAAGGACCGGGCGTAGCCACACTCGGTTGAACTAAAGTGAGAGAGACAGACACCCGCCGGTCACCTTTAAGCAACGAGTGCTCGCAACGGTGAAACGAGTCTCGCGTAAGCGTACGCGTAATGTCGGTCTGGGCCGCTTCATCTCACAATACTGCTGAACCAAAGTATGACATGCTGGTAAGCAGTATGACTTATATCGCCCACAACTCACTTGTGTTCTACTCGTGCATAGCATCAACGCATAAAACCAGGCTCGGATGCCACTGTTGGGGAACGTAGTAATTTCAAAAAAATTCCTACGCACACGCAAGATCATGGTGATGCATAGCAACGAGAGGGGAGAGTGTTGTCCACGTACCCTCGTAGACCGACAGCGGAAGCGTTATCACAACGCGGTTGATGTAGTCGTACGTCTTCACGATCCGACCGATCAAGTACCGAACGTACGGCACCTCCGAGTTCTACACACGTTCAGCTCGATGACGTCCCTCGAACCCCGATCCAGCCGAGTGTTGAGGGAGAGTTTCGTCAGCACGACGGCGTGGTGACGATGATGATGTTCCACCGACGCAGGGCTTCGCCTAAGCTCCGCAACGGTATTATCGAGGTGTAATATGGTGGAGGGGGGCACCGCACACGGCTAAGAGATCTCAAGGATCAATTGTTGTGTCTCTGGGGTGCCCCCCTGCCCCCGTATATAAAGGAGCAAGGGGGAGGCAGCCGGCCAAGGGGAGAGGCGCGCCATAGGGGGGGAGTCCTACTCCCGGTACTCCCACCGGGAGTAGGACTCCTCCTTTCCTTGTGGGAGTAGGAGAAGGGAAGGGGGAAGGAGAAAGAAGGAAGGGTGCGCCCCCCTTCCCTAGTCCAATTCGGACCAGACCATGGGGAGGGGTGCGGCCACCTTTTGAGGCCTTTCCCTCCTTTTCCGTATGGCCCATTAAGGCCCAATACGAATTCCCATAACTCTCCGGTACTCCGAAAAATACCCGAATCACTCGGAACCTTTCCGAAGTCCGAATATAGTCGTCCAATATATCGATCTTTACGTCTCGATCATTTCGAGACTCCTCGTCATATCCCCGATCTCATCCGGGACTCCGAACTCCTTCGGTACATCAAAACTCAATAAAACTGTCATCGTAACGTTAAGCGTGCGGACCCTACGGGTTCGAGAACTATGTAGACATGACCGAGACACGTCTCCGGTCAATAACCAATAGCGGGACCTGGATGCCCATATTGGCTCCCACATATTCTACGAAGATCTTTATCGGTCAGACCGCATAACAACATACGTTGTTCCCTTTGTCACCGGTATGTTACTTGCCCGAGATTTGATCGTCGGTATCTCGATACCTAGTTCAATCACGTTACCGGCAAGTCTCTTTACTCGTTTCGTAACACATCATCCCGCAACTAACTCATTAGTCGCAATGCTTGCAAGGCTTATAGTGATGTGCATTACCGAGTGGGCCCAGAGATACCTCTCCGACAATTGGAGTGACAAATCCTAATCTCGAAATACGCCAACCCAACAAGTACCTTTGGAGACACCTATAGAGCACCTTTATAATCACCCATTTACGTTGTGACGTTTGGTAGCACACAAAGTATTCCTCCGGTAAACGGGAGTTGCATAATCTCATAGTCATAGGAACATGTATAAGTCATGAAGAAAGCAATAGCAACATACTAAACGATCGAGTGCTAAGCTAACGGAATGGGTCAAGTCAATCACGTCATTCTCCTAATGAGGTGATCTCGTTAATCAAATGACAACTTATGTCTATGGCTAGGAAACATAACCATCTTTGATTAACGAGCTAGTCAAGTAGAGGCATACTTGTGACACTCTGTTTGTCTATATATTCACACATGTATTATGTTTCCGGTTAATATAATTCTAGCATGAATAATAAACATTTATCATGATACAAGGAAATAAATAATACTTTATTATTGCCTCTAGGGCTTATTTCCTTCACTCGGATCTTTTCCATGAAGGTAGACTGAATCTCCAATGTTGCTACATAGCCTCTCGGAACTATTTCCAAACGTAGTTCGCGAAAATCCTCGGCTAACTCCTTGGGTAACTCTCCGATCATGAGTGTGTTGACATGGCTCTTGCGGCTCAACGCATCGGCTACTACGTTAGCTTTTCCAGGGTGATAATGCAATCTCATATCATAATCTTTTATGAGTTCCAACCATCTCCTTTGCCTGAGATTCAACTCCTTCTGCGTGAAAATGTACTTCAAACTCTTGTGATCCGTGTACACCTCACAGTGATTTCCGATGAGAAAATATCTCCATGTCTTCAACGCATGCACTATAGCTACTAACTCCAAATCATGCGTTGCGTAATTCTTCTCATGGGGTTTAAGCTCTCGTGAAGCATATGAAACAACTCTTCCTTCCTGCATAAGCACTGCTCCAAGTCCTCGACATGAAGCATCCCAGTAAACTTCATAATCCTTGCGCTGATCTGTCAGAATCAACACTGGTGATGTAACCAAACGTTTCTTTAACTCCTGAAAACTAGCTTCACATTCCTCAGTCCAATTGAACTTGGTGTCCTTCTTCAACAGCTCCGTCATGGGCTTACCAATCCTCGAAAAATTCTCAATGAACCTCTGATAGTATCCTGCAAGTCCAAGAAAACTCCGGATCTCTCCAACTGATGTGGGTGATTCCCAGTTTGTCACAGTGACAACCTTGGTGGGGTCTACTGCTATTCCTTCTCCGGATATAACATGTCCGAGGAATCCAACTTCCTTCAACCAAAATTCACATTTGCTGAACTTGGCATATAACTGATGTTCTCTGAGCTTCTCAAGTACCAAACGCAAATGCTCCTTATGCTCCTCTTCATTCTTGGAGTAGACCAAAATATCATCAATGAACACCACGACGAACTTATCCAAAAACTCCATAAACACCTTGTTCATTAGGTTCATGAAATAGGCAGGTGCGTTAGTCAGACCAAATGACATAACGGTATACTCGTACAGCCCACACCTAGTGGTAAAAGCTGTCTTAGGTATATCCTGCTCTCGAATCTTCAACTGGTGCTATCCTGATCGCAGATCGATCTTGGAAAATACCTTAGCTCCTTGCAATCAGTCAAACAGATCATTGATCATCGGTAGTGGGTACTTATTTTTGATGGTCACTTCATTCAATCCTCGATAATCAACAACCATCCTTAACGATCCATCCTTCTTCTCCACTAGAAGCACTGGTGATCCCCAAGGTGACGAACTTGGGCGAATATAGCCTTTATCCAGTAACTCCTTAATCTACTTCTTAATTTCTTCCAAATCCTTAGCGGGCATCCTGTATGGTCTCTTAGATATCGGCCCTGTGCCTGGAAAAAGCGCAATCAAAAAATCAATGTCTCTATCCGGTGGCATGCCTGGCAACTCTTCTAGAAATACATCAGGGAAATCTTTCACCACTGGTACTTCCTCCTGTACAACTCCTGATAAGGTATTCACCTGAGCCCTCTTCGGCACATGCCGGGATACATACTTGATCCTTCTTCCTTCTGGGGTGGTAAGCAAAATCGACTTACTAGCGCATTCAATGTTCCCTCCATACTTCGATAACCAATCCATGCCTAATATCACATCCAATCCTTGCGATTCCAATACTATTAGGTCTGAGGGAAACACATAGTTACCAATCCTTAATGGTAACCGATCACACCATAGATTAGCCATATACTCTGCTCCTGGCGAGGTTACTAACATGGGTGACCTAAGGGCTTGGGTTGGCAGTTTATACTTATCCACAAATCCCCTTGATATGTATGAATGCGATGCACCAGTATCAAAAAGAACGAGTGCAGTAAATGTCTTAACCAAAAACTTACCTATCACTGCATCAGGTTGTGCTTCAACCTCATCCACGTAAACGTGGTTCACTTGTCCTTTGTTGAAAGGGTTGGGCTTCTTCCCAGAGCTTCCATTGCCATTTCCATTCTTAGCTTCCGGACATTCAGTTGCATAATGTCCAGTCTTCTGACATTTGTAACAAGTAATGTGGCTCAGATCTCTCTTAGTTGGGGTCGATGGGTTGGTACGGTTCTGTCCGTTGCTTCCTCCATTCCCATTACCATTCTTGGGTCCACTATGGTTGTGCGAACCTCCTGCTCCATGGGTATGCTGAAAATGTCCTCCTGAATTCGGGGTAAAACGTGGCTTCTGATGAGCTCTAGAATTGTACTTCCCTTGTCCATACTTCCTCTTGCGGCTTTCAATCTGCTGCTGCTTCCCTTCAATCATGAGAGCTCTATCTACCAACTCCTGGTAGTTGTTGAAGGTTGCTACCATCAACTGCATGCTTAGCTCATCATTCAGTCCTTCCAGAAACTTCTCCTGCTTGGCTGCATCTGTAGCAACGTCATCTGGGGCATAACGTGCTAACTTACTAAAGTCCTCCACATACTGGCCTACGGTGCGTCCTCCTTGGCGTAGATTGCGAAACTCACGCTTCTTCATAGCCATAGCTCCGGCTGAAACATGGGCAGTACGGAAAGCTTGCTGAAACTGGTCCCATGTGACAGTGTCGATAGGCTGAGTGGCTGTGTAATTCTCCCACCATGATGCTGCGGGTCCATCAAGTTGATGTGCGGCAAAATGCACTCTCTCCGCATCTGTGCATCCTGCAGTGGTCAGCTCCCTTCCAACCTTGCGGAGCCAATCATCTACAACAATCGGCTCGGTGCTGCTGGAAAACACCGGCGGATTCAACCTCAAGAATCGGGCCAACTGATCAACAGGTGGTGGTGGTGGGTTGTTGTTGTTGTTGCCTTGGTTCTGTACTAACACTTGCATTAGGGCATTCTGCTGCTGAATCAAATGAGTGATCTCCGGTGGAAAAACAAATCAGGTGTCGCGTCTCGGAGGCATCTGCTGGGTTTAGAAAGGATGAGAATTTAGAATAGAATGAGGTCTAGAGGGAAAACACTACCCATATGCACATGAGACAAACACAAACAATACCACTCAATCAATTCAAACAAGGCATACAATCGATCTAACTATCGTTACAAAGTGCTCGGACTATACTATATACATGGGGAAATACTACTACTGATTATGGTGGTCTACTAGAAATTTTGATCGGTCGAAGACTCCATGATATCTGCTCCAGCTTCATCAACAAATTCATCTTCACTGGGGTCCGAGTCGGTGTCGTCGATGATGATGTAGTTCTCTCGGCAAATAGAATCGTCATCTTCTCCTCCTGGTGCTGGGTCTCCCATGAAAACTTCGATCTTCTTTATCAGGTCTTCATTCTTCTCCAGTAATGTTGCGATTTCCTCCTCATATCCATCGCGTGTAGACTTGATTTCTTCCTCCAGTTCCGTGATCTTGGTCAATGCCTTCTTCAGATCTATCATGCCTGCGCACATTTGGTTCTCCTGGCGACGAACGTGATGGTTTAACTCCTGGATGAAAGCTGCAATTGATCTATCCTTCTTGGTGCTGATCATCTCCCATTGCTCATCTCGGCACCCACAAATCTGATAAATAGTATCCTTAAGCTCCTTGTGGTAAACTTCTCCAATGCGTCCCATAGTGATGTGGGCTGCCATGCTCTTTCCTAAACTCCAGGTTGGTGCATCAAAGGAAAACTCTATAGGCTCAGTGACTGACATGAACGTCCTTCCTGGAACTTGAACTTGAATCTTCCAGCGCTCCTCTTCGGGTAGTGTGGCGTTGTAGGTTCCGGTGAAGCTTGGAATTCCGATGTTCAGGTATCTAGTGACTTCCTTCAAGTGGCGTCCAAATGGTGTATCTTCATCTGGTTGCATGAACTTGTTCCTTGCATCCGCCATTCCTAAAAGAGTAGAAAATGGAGAGGAGTCGGAAATGAGAAGAGAGTAGTGTTCTAGGGTTTAAGCTTAGTGGTCGTGTCCTACAATCAGCGTGTGCTCTGATACCATCTTGTAGCGACCAGACCTCAAACAGTCTGATCTACTGTGCACCAGTGTCATCCCTGGATCAGTAATGCTGACACGCACAGTACTCGAAGGATTTATAACAGAGTAGCAATCACACACTTATTACATCGAGTGTCTCAAAAGAGAACTAGGTATGATAAATATGGCTTAAGGCCATCTAAAAACGATAACAGCAGAAGACTTGGAAGATAAGTGAGTCCATCAACTCAACCGGCATCACTGAGTATAAGACCACGACCTAAGGCACCTTACTCGTCGTCTGAAAAGTCTGCAACATGAAACGTTGCAGCCCGAAAACGGGTCAGCACATGGAATATGCCGTCAATATAACACATAGAGAGTAATGAACAGAATAAGGCTATACTACATGCATATTTGGCTGGTGGAAAGCTCTATGGTTACAGTTTTGCGAAAAGCCAATTTTTCCCTACTGCAAAGGAATAAAATTTTATTTAACTATCATGGTGGTTGTTTGAACATTGAGATGGTTGACAGCATCTCAATCCCAATTAAGAACGTGATTAACCCAATCAAATTAAATTAAGTAACATGGTGATGAGATTCACATGATAATCCAAGAACTAGATACTCAAGATGTCCATAACCGGGGACACGGCTAACCATGATTAGTTTGTACACTCTGCAGAGGTTTGTGCACTTTTCCCCACAAGACTCGATCTCCTCCGTTGGTATTCTCGCACTACATGGTGTTTGAGAAACGGATGACCGAAACACAGTCTTTCAGAAGCATTAACTCTAACCCCGGGTAGACAGTACCAACCTACATCCCCTACATCTGCTAGCCTACCACTGGAAGAGGTCATGCAACCTACTCAACTATGCTAGAGCCCATAATAGCTTGTGGCTGCACACAGAAGTTTCTAGCATGAATAATCTTATGATCCCTTTGAGCCTGGGTGGCGGTCCATAGGATAATCACACGGAACCCGGGGATTTCCAAAAATACAGGCAACACTGGATTCTCCAGGTGCCTCAATCCACCCAGATGTGAGTTTAAGTTGCCACCTTAAGTTTAACCATAAATTAACAATCTCACAACTGTCATGGAAAGATCTCTCAAACCCAATCCACGTCTACTAGCATAGCATAGCAATATGAGCAAATGTAGAAGTAACTCCCAAAGGTTTGATAACAAAACAGGTAATAGGTACTACCTCATCTACTTCCCGATACCCACAATTTAATCAGATCCTAATCATGCAATGTTTGAGGATTGGTCTAATTCAATAAAACTGGGTAGTAAAGAGGTATGACCAAAGTGTTACTTGCCTTGTTGATGATCCGTGAAACCTAGAGATTCGAAGTAGCAAGCGGCGCACTCCGGGTACTCTATCGCAAACAAACAAGCATACAATAAGCACTCATCTAATGCATAGGTAAAACTCAAATAAAAGATCTAACCAGAAAGTTCAACTTAAGAACTCTGGTTTGCAAAAAGAATCAAATCAAACGAAACAACAGAAGTCAAACGGCGAAAGAAACAAGCTTCGTTTACTAATCTGGATCTAAGTCAAATTTTACAGTACCAAAAACTTGTTTGAGTTGGTTAAACGGAAAGAGAATTTCGAGACGAAACTCTAGGCGCTTGAATCGCCTGATTCCGATAAACGAGCGAAAAGTTATACTAGAACAAAAATCGGATCAGAAATCGCGATCTGGAATAATCGCGGAAAAATCCGAGAAAAAGAAAAAGTGACAAACAGTTTATCGAACGAACATTCGTTAACTGTAACTAAACGATGAACGCGTTCGTTAAAACGAACGAACGAGCGAACGCTCGCTAAAAGGACTAAACCGAAAAGAAAAAAAACCAAAACGATCTATAAAAAATTAAACCGGGGTTTCAAAAAAACTGCCCGGTTTTCCGGCGAAAACCGGCGCGACGGCTACCTCGTGTCCGGCGGGGTCGGGCGGCTCCGGCGGGGTTCGGGAGGCGGCGTGGGGCGGCGGGGCTGCGGGTCCGGGCGGCGGGTGGCGGCGGGGTCGACGGGAGGCGTCGGGCGGCGGCGTTCGGGCGTCGGGCGGCGGCGTTCGGCGACGGCGGCGGCGGTTGGTGGCGCGGGCGGCGGGGTTCGGGGTGGGGAACGAGGTGGCGTGATGGATAGCCTTTGCCACACAATTTCTTCTACGGACCGTGTGTGATGCATTCAATAATGCAAACGATAAAATTGTTAATATCATGTGCAATGGCAACGCTATCACAAAGGATTTAACGTGAAAAATTATGTGTGATGTACCTGCGAAGAGAAACGTTTTCCTTGGAGCAATTGTGTCGGATGTACATACGAATGGAAACGTTTAGCGGGGACTGACTGTGTGGGATGTACTTGCGACCGAAAACAATTTCGCCTGTATAATTGTATTTTTTAGCTCTACTGTACGTATTTTCCGTATATGAGCGCTCGCCGGTTGCGCACGACCTCATTTTGCCGAGCGTGTGTGCAAGGAGGGCATATCTCCGACGGTTTCTGGGTCATGTGGGAAGGACCCCCCTATCACTGTCACTCACTAGGCGACGGTTCCAAATGCCATCGCAGGAAGGGGTTAAAACCCGTTTGTATAGCACCGACGCGTACTAGTGTCAGTATGTCGTTAATTCTGTCAATACCATGTTCATGATCATTTCATGGATTAGATTAATTGAAAAACTGCCTATTTACTCAGCATTGGCAAGGAGAGATCCTTGGAGTCGTTGCTCTTTGGAGGTGGTCGGGTGTTGGTTGAGACACGACCTTGTTGGTTAGTTTAGGGCAGACCCATTTGTGTTGGAGTTGTATTGGGTGCGTTCGAGACGGTGTGGTGTTTACTTCTCACTGGTGTGTGGTGGGAGCTTGCCTAATTTCTTGTACTTTATCCTCTGCCTTCTATAAGAGCAAGTATAATAAGATGATTGACATCGGTTGTAAGGCTTTAAATAGTGTAGTTTTGCAGAGTTGATGGAAAGAGAAGATGAGGGAGAAGATATTTGAGAGTGTCCGTACCGCTGTCACACACGTGTCCAACAACCCTGGCCCACCCAAAGCGCTCTCATTCGTCCGCGCACTTTTTCGCCTGAAGTGGTCAGCACCGCATCCTTGTCGGCCTAAGGCCTTTTGAAGCTAAGCTAGGCAGGCTCATCATCGTCGGTCGATTAGTCGATTGCCTTCCGGGAGGGGTGGAGTGGTGGCCTTCGTGGGACCCAAGCATCGGCGCCCTTCCATGCTCTACTCTTCCTCGCTGTCGGCGGTGCTCGCGCATGTGCCGACAATGTCATCGTGATGTCGGGGCGCGGCCGACGCGGAGCTGCCGGCGTCTTCAGTGCCCTAGTAAAATTCATCTACCGCCTCATCGATCTCCATGAAGGTGGCTTCTTTCTCCGCCTGCAGGAGGTGGTGCCGCCGTCGCTCGTGGCGGATGTCATAGACGACACGGTAGGATAGGAGCAACACCTCCTGCTCGTCCATGTCCGCGTGTGCCATGATGCCCATGACGACGGCAAGTTGCTCGTCCGGGTGCCGGTGCTTGTCAAGGAGGCGAAGGTTGCACGCCTGGTCGGCCTGCACCTGTTGGAACGCGGCCTGCCACTCTTCCAACACCATGTCAGTGTAGTAAGCTCACGCCTCGCCCATGGTGATAATGGAAGATACCGGCGAGCACGGTGGCACCGACTCGTCGACGACCGCCTCTTCCATTGGCTCGTCCGCGCCGCTCGCCTTCGGACAGCTCATCCATCTGTCGGACTACTAACTGATGGCAATGCCGGTAATCTCCTTATGTTCGGTCGACGGGCTCTCCCACAAGGCTTTGGAGCTCGAGGCCAAGGCGGGTATGGTGCCTAAGGAACGGAGGAGGTTAGATGCGGCTATTGTCGGGCCTGGCTTTTAAATAGCAAGCAAATAACAGGCCACGCGATGGAGTGATTAATGGTGGTTGAGGGAGTCCTGGATTAAGGGGTCCTAGGGCTGCTGGCCTATTGCTTATGGGCCGGATTGGTGGGCTGCTGTGGAGCCAAGCTACAGCGCGGACTCGTGACCGGATAGAAGATTTCGGAGCCGTGGTGTGCCCTCCAAGTCAAGATTAGGCAAGATCTTTCCTTCATTGTAACCGATTGCCTGTAACCCTAACCCTACTGGTGTCTATATAAACCAAAGGGTTTGATTCTTTAGGGCTAGAGCAACATCCAATACCCCCTCAACCTAGGGTTTAGCTTGCCTGATCTCGAGGTAGATCGACTATGTAACCATACCATACACATCAAATACAATCAAGCAGGACATTGGTTTTACCTCTTAGAGAGGGCCCGAACCTGGGTAAACACCATGTTCTTCATCCCTTGTTCCCCATTGATCCTAGATCCACAGCTCGGGACCCCCTACCCGAGATCTTCCGGTTTTTACACCAACATTGGTGCTTTCATTGAGAGTTCCGCTGTTGGGTCATCGAAGGATCGATGGCTCGCCTGATCATCGGAGATGGCGTCAGCTCTGGGGACCACTTTGTCCCTGGCCAGCTCTTCGCGTTCGGCAGCATCGTGCTGCAAGCCAACCCAACTAGTCATCTAGACCAAATCAACAATTTTGCCCCTAAGCACCAAATTAGATTCGGCAACTTGGAGTACGTCGCGGACGCCCGAGGCGATCTGGTCTTTGCTGGATTCGCAGCCTCTCCCTGTACCCCTGTGGGCCCTGTTATGCCCGCTCCGGAGCTTTCTCCCGATCCGATCTATGGATCGGCCTCAACCCCTCGGCCGGCCTCGAGCTCGGATGGCTCCACCCTGTTCGGAGACCAGGAATCCCTTCGACCACGCCAGTGATGCCAGCCAAAGACCCAGGTTCAGGCCTCAACATAGAAGCGGTGTTTGGACGCCAAGAGCCACTCGCGGCCGAACCCTCTCCTCATGACACGCCTCCGGCCTTGAGCCCTAGTGACGGGTCGACGTTCGTAAATCAGGAATCATCCCTGGGCGAGCTCCCCCTCACGCACTTGGCTTCGAGCCCCAACACGGAGACAACGTCCGAAGACCAGGTTTCGTCCTTGGTCTCTTATGCCTATCCAACCACAAGCCAGCCCGTGCGTCGAGGTCAACTCGTCCCTGGAAGACCAGGACTCAGTTTGGACCTGGATCACTCCTTGCCCCGCCACAACGGAAACCGGTCCCGAGCGGCCACCGCACGCCAGCTCGGCAAGCCTCGCATTGTTAAACGAAGTGCTCGACCGAATCCGGATGATGGCTATTCGAGATGACTCGACCTCGTCCTGCGTTCAGCAGCCCCTCGAGGCAAATTATAGGGAATTTTATGACCCATCCACCACCCACCTAGTAGCCACAGTCGAAGACTTAACCAACATGTTGGACTACACTTTGGAAAACGCCGAATACATGGACGAGGATAGTGGAGCCACGGCTAACACCGATGCTGCTCCCCCCGTCACCGGCTGCTGGACGGCCACGTCCACTTACGATGTCTACATGGTGGACACCCCGAAAGACAATGACGACACTCCCGGGAAGGATAACGACAAACCCAGCGATGAGCCACCGAAACACCGCAGATAGCGCCGCCACTCCAAGGCACGTCGAAGCCATGCGAGCAACACGGACACCGGAGAAAACGACACTCCAGACAATACGGACAACCTCGGCAATCCCGGCGCCGACAAACAACTACAAAACGACCATGAGGAGCATGAGGACCCGCTCGATATCGAATACCTCGATGACTCCAAAGACAGCAACTGCCTCCCTCCTTTTGAAGAGGAGGTTAGTTTGGGTGGCAAGGATTTCATCGTCCCCGAAGACCTATTGGATCAAGAGCGGTTTAAACGGCAGCTAATTGCCACCGCACGGAGCCTGAATAAACAACGGCAAAAATAAAGTCCGAACAGGATACCCTTAATGAGAGATGGACCAAAGTCCTAGATGCCGAAGAGGAATACGGTCACGAGCGACAGACCAAAAGCTACCCGAAGCGAAGACTACTACCGCAATTCGATGACGAGGCCATAGAGCAAGCACCTCCAAGGTACACGCTGGCGGGACAGCCGGACCGCCCCCCTCGAGGACAGGACCAGACAGATGATAAAGCCGAACAACCTCCCACTCATCCTTGCCGTCAAGGCAAGGAGCCATTACAACCAGCTTACGAGTATGACCTACGCCGTGACCTGGATGCTCGGGCAGGTCTGACGAGGTCCATCTACGGACCTAAAAGAAATCCTCCTGTTAGACGGGATGGATACCAAGCCTAGCTAGACCGAAATGATAGAGCTGGGGAGCTACAACGAGTTCGGATGACAGACGATCTCCGGCGCGACATAGCTAGAATCAGGGGCGCCGCTCATCCTCTATGCTTCACTGATAGAGTGATGCATCACCAATTCCTGGAAGGTTTCAAACCTGTAAATATCGAGCCCTATGACGGGACAACAGATCCGGCCGTATGGATTGAAGATTTTTTGCTACACATTCATATGGCATGAGGAGACGACCTCCACGCCATCAAGTACATATCGTTAAAGCTCAAAGGTACGGCTAGACACTGGTTGAATAGCCTTCCCAAAGACTCCATAGGATGTTGGGAGGAGCTTGAGGAGGCCTTTTGAGCTAACTTTCAGGGCACTTATGTCCGGCCCCCGGACACTGATGACCCGAGCCACGTTATCCAGCAGCCCGGTGAGTCAGCCCGGCAGTTTTGGAACCGGTTTTTGACCAAGAAAAGCCAAACCGTTTACTGTCCGGACGCCGAAGCCATAGCCGCCTTCAAGCATAGTATTCGAGATGAATGGCTAGCACGTCAGCTCGGCCAGGACAAGCCGAGAACAATGTCAGCGCTCACCTCCCTGATGACCCGCTTCTGCGCCAGAGAGGATAGCTGGCTAGCTCGTAGAAACACCAACCCAGAAGCCCCCGGCACCTCGGAAGTCTAGGACGGGAACGGGAAGCCACGACGGAATAAGAACAAACGTCGCCACAATGACGGCGAAGCTGACGAGATGGCAGTAAATGTCGGATTCCTTGAAGGGAAAAGAGAATTACTTGACTCACCTTGAAGCCTGTCAAAAGGCCCTAGACGGCATCGTTCAGTCCGGTATGGACGGACCGAACACCCTGTAGAACCACACCCATAAGGGCGCGGTGCTCGTCGACGATGACGGAGTTGTTCACCAACTCCTCCATCACGTCCGGACAGCCCGCCGTCGCCTGGCAGTTCGTGTTCAGCGCGGGCGGTAGGACGTCAACCCATCCTCCGTCGGAAGGCGGGACCGGCACCTGTGAGGGCCTTGGGGGCTCAGGTGCGGCTGGCTGGGAGGGCCCGGACGGTCCGGACTCTCCTCCCATATTCGCCAGGAGGGACACACCCTCCTGGTCTTTGGTGACCGAGGCATCAGCCTCAGCCATGATTGCGTCGCCCCCTCCAACGTGTTCGGACGGGGAGGGGACCTTCGGGACAGCACCTCCCGGGCCTCTTCGGGGACCAGGGGAGGCGCGGAGCGCGACATTGATCCGCTATACGCCAATTCGGCGGGTGGAGAGGTCCCCTCCGAGGTCTGCTCGGCAGGGTGGTTGCGCGGTGGACTGTGATATCACACAATCAGTTTCCATCAGTAAGGGACTGGTAAAATGAAGTAAGCAAGAAATGTTGAGGTTCACACCTCATGGCGGGGGGCTTGACCCTGAGTTCCTTCTCCGGGACTTCTTCGGACGACACGGACTCCTCATCGGAGTCCGAACTGTCGGGCAGGACCAGCTTGGGTCTGCACTGCCTCTTCTGGGCCCGAGGAGGTTGCTCCTCCTCGACGTCCTAGGACGCCGCCCTCTTCTTGGAGTGGGAGGAGGCGCTCTCCTCCTCGTCTTCTTCCTCCTTCCCTTCTTGAGCAGACGGCGCCGCAGCGTCTCCGGCCTTGGTGTCCGGACGACCTCTTCTGCGGAGGCCTTCCCTGGCCTCCGACAGATGTTTCTTCTTCTTTCCCTTCTTTTCTGGCGCCTTGTAAGGCGCCACGACCAGGAGCTCCTCTAGTTGAGCCGACTGGGGCTCTTCGGGCAGTGGAGCCTAACTGCTGATCTTTTTGGCTTTCTCGAGCCAGCCCTGTAAAGGCAACAAAAAGAAGCTTAGACCGAATTTTGTGCAGTATGACCGCCCGAATATATACCAGGCAAGAGATCAATTGCCTTCTTCGGGGGATTTGCGGCGTCAAGACCGATGTCTTCATCCTCGGCTGGCCACTCCTCCTGAGACTTGAACAGCAGACTCCACACCTTGTCATGGGTCGTCCGAAGAGGTATTGCACGGTGGCCTGGTCGTTAGGCTTATAAGACCACATCGGACTGGCCCTTTGTTGGCAAGGAAGGAGGCGGTGTCTGAGCATTATCTGGACCACATTGGTTAGCTTGGCGCTGGTCTCCGTTACGTTGGAGATACATTTTTGCAGCGTCTTCACCTCACTGGCGGACCCCCAGTTAGGACCCTTTTTGGTCCACGAGGTCAATCTCGCTGGAGGACCATATCTGAATTCGGGAGCCGCCGTCCAGGCTGCATCCCCCTCACAAAGAGGTGCAGAGGAAATCCCAGCCCCCGAATAAAGTGGGGGAGGAACACCACCCTCTCGCCTGGCTGGGGCGTGGGGATGACCTGGCCCTCCTCGGGGGCCCGGTGAGTGACATCGACCGGCTCGCTTCAGCTCCTTGATGTCGCTGTTGGTGACAATGGAGGCCTCCCACTTGCCGTTGGCACCGGATCTGGCCATGACCAGAGCTAGGGAGGAGCTGGGAAGGAGACCTTCTGCGGAGAAGTAGAGCAGGGCGTTGGAGCTCTGGAGATTGGAAAGGCGACAGCGAGAGGTGGAAGAAGGCGTAGGCTGGTAACTGCAGCTATTCCCCTTTTATGGGCCGCAGAGGAGCCGAGGTTTCCTCTTTTCACGCCGCGGGCCTCTCCACTTCCCTATACGCTCGCGACGTTATGCGCGGGTGGGGTAATCGAAATCATTGACATATCCCCTAAAAACAGGGCATGATCTCTGCCTTGATGAGACGTGCCAATAGAGGGGCGGCCTCGAGCCGCGTATCGAGAACTTTCAGCCGTTCGGTGTTATGACCAGACGCGACCCTTCGCCGAATAGTTGTCAGACGAGGGCACTATTCACACTCGAGCACTTTGGCCTTCGAGGCTAAGTAAAACGAATGCTCCATATTCCGGACACCACTCAACTCCGAGCATGCACAGGACAGGATGGAGAACTCGCCTCGCAAGCCGAAGACCGTTGGATATGCGGATGCCGGACACAAGCCCTGGCATTAGAGGCTAGTTCAGGGGCTACCAAGGGAGTCCTGAATTAAGGGGTCCTCAGGCCGCCGGCCTATTGCTTATGGGCCGGATTGGTGGGCTGCTGTGGAGCCAAGCTTGAGCGCGGACCCGTGACCGGATAGAAGATCTTTGGAGCCGTGGTGTGCCCTCCAAGTCAAGATTAGGCAAGATCTTTCATTCATTGTAACCGATCGCCTGTAACCCTAAACCAGTAGGGTGTCTATATAAACCAAAGGATTTTAGTCTTTAGGGCTAGAGCAACGTCCAATACCACCTCAACCTAGGGTTTAGCTCGCCTGATCTCGAGGTAGATCGACTCTGTAACCATACCATACACATCAAATACAATCAAGTAGGATGTAGGTTTTACCTCTTAGAGAGGGTCCAAACCTGGGTAAACACCGTGTTCTTCGTCCCTTGTTCCCCATTGATCCTATATCCACAACTCGGGACCCCCTACTCGAGATCCGCCGGTGTTGACACCGACAGTGGTCGACAGACGGACGAACAGGTGACGGTCATATACGGGGGCGGAGTAGGTTCCTCACCAAGCACACATGTTTAATGAACACGGAGAGACGGCGCATGCACCGAAAACCAGCATGGGCAATGCTCTCGGCTGGCGCGCCGCTTCAATGCCGGATCCAAAAAGGTCACATCCACTTTGGGCCGGCAATGACTATGGCCCCTGCACGCTGCTTCAATGCCAACAGCAATAAGAGATCGCCCTGCATGAATGTTGCGCTGACCGCTTCTACAGGAAAGTGTGCGGGCGAAGGAGGGGGCTTTGGGTGTCGGACACGTTCGTGGTCCGAACAGATGCGGCTTGAGGGTCCATGCCCGTAGGAGGTTTAGAGTGTTGTAAAGATGTGACATATGTCTGAAGTAATCTACTGGACGGTTATCTCCGGCACGATTAGCAGACATGGACCTAACACTATAGCAATAAACAAGAGATTTCCACAGAACCATGGGATTCATATGATTATTATATTAACAAATATCATCAGCTTACAGGCTCCCAGTGACTATCACTTGAGAATCAAAACATGTCGCAACAGCGCTGAGGCACAAACCAAGGGGAACAAGTTTCCCCTGCCGGCCATTTAAAAGAAAAATAAAAGAAAGAAATGTTTATATGCACCGTTCCAACATATCAAGAATTCCAGTATACTAAATACAGCACGCTGCTGATTCAATACTTACAAAGGTGTATTTACAGAGTATTTGCAGGACTAGGTACTTATATTTTCAGGTTCCCATATGAGATGTTAATTCAAGACACTTAGTCCAGTCTGAGGTCTAAGTCGTCTCGTTGAACTCCATTTTCTGCACAGGATCACGATGGAGCAGAAATCAGTTAAGAGTCAATACCGGGAAAACATACAGTGAAATAGATTGCGATGACAGCAATACACATCTGCTCCCTCCGTTCCTAAATATTTGTCTTTCTAGATATTTCAACAAGTGACTACATACGGAACAAAATGAGTGAATCTACACTCAAAATATGTCTATATACATCCGTATGTGGTAGTCCATTTGAAATCTCTAGAAAGAGATATATTTAGGAACGGAGGGAGTATCAGAGTTTTTGACTACATCAAATCAGCAAGACCAGCTTACTGAACAACAAATGCAATTGTCCAATGTTAGTTCTAAAATTTTCAAGACTTAACATCAGAATTAGGTAGAAATTATTCAGCCCCAAACAACACTCCTTGCTTTCTGTTTCTGTCCAATGTAGATGTTAAATTTCCCTTCCCAGGAAAAATACCGATCATCCTAGCCGAAGAGGCTTAATAGTCCCTGTATAATTATGCAAGTATAAACCAGGCCCGCAGTAAGCGCCTCGCACGGACCATGCCTTGGGTTATGAGGAGGTTAACAAACTGAGAAATCCCAGACTATTAGCCGCCATATTTGGGTATTCCGATGCATGAGAACTATTAACAACCTATCTAATATGAGCGAGGAATAAGCTCAAAGCTTTACCCATATTTATGATATGGCACTTCCTAAAATTAGTGTTGTGGCGATACAGCTGCTTTCAGGTTCCACGCGTGGAACCTGCAATCAGGATTTAAGCCTAATGTCCTTTCAACCTTAACTACATGTTTGCGGTGAATGGTGATCTGAACACTACATGAATATAGTAGGTTAATCATGTAACTGTAGTTTCATATCATGAATTTAGGGAAAATAAAGTAAAGTAACAAACTAGTAGAAATGGTGCATAATGCAATTAAAAGTTGGCCCTATTTAAACACATAATACATCACCTAAAGGAAGTAATACACACTTCCTGCAATGCCCACACCGTTCCAAAGTAAACTTGGACTACTGAATCTCGTAGTAGGATAAAGTGCAACACCCCACCACAATGGTACTAAGAAATCAAGTTACACCCTGTTGAACAAACTTCAACGAATAACCAGATGCTCCGTCACAATCATTGTATAAAGTAATTAGAGTCCTGCCCAACTAAAACACAGAAATACAACACCTAAAATATGTAAAATGCCAAGGCATGTCCTGTAAGGTCAACACTGTTCCAAAGTAGATATGGACTACTGACCTCATAGTAGAACAAAGTGTAACAGCATACGGAAATAGTAATAATAGATCATTGGGACAAAGAGCTAAAACCAAGCTACCTTTCCACAAACAGGGCATGCCTCACTTCTTTCCATCCACTCATAGATACAGCCAAGGTGGAAGTGATGTGAGCACTGCATTACTATCCTAGGATTCTCCGAAGTATAATCTGCAATTTATATAGGTAATGGTCTATCAGGTTATCTGATTTGGGAGTTTATTTCAATTAACCAGCATAAACATAAATTTATGACACATTTGAATAATTTATTTAACATCCACGGTGTTCTAAAGCAATGGAATATGTATAAAATGATTGGGTTACCCAAGAAATTAAATTAGTGCCACAAAAGTTCAAAAAGATGAATCATATTCGGTCATGCAATATAACATAACTAATGCTTATTGTTTCTAGACTGCTCTACTACAAGTCTTGCTAACTCTATGAAACTAATGCGCTGCACAAAACTCACTCGACATCTTCCTGGTAGACTAACATACTGAAAGTTAGTGAGCATCACCTTCAAGACATGTTGGGCAGACATCTTCATCTTCAGTAGATGGAGAAAAGTAGGTGAAATAATTTCCAGATTCCTTTCGGGACAACTTATCTCCGTAAGCAGAGCTGCTTCTTTTCATTTTTGTGTCATAGTTTGTTTTACTTGGCTTGTCGACTGAACTCATCGTTTCCATCTCCGCATCATAATTTGGTCTGAGTGGTTCTGATTCCTCTGGTGAATGGCTTGAAGGATCATGCCTTGATGCAAACCAGTCGCGCAGAGGAGGGGAGAATCTAGGATCATCATATGGCAGTGGTCTTGGAGGTGAACGATATGTATCGAATGAACTTTCAGATGAATCAAGTGGGGTGGCTTCTATAGCTTGAGAAACAGAGTGGACCGTTCCAACTCGGAATAAAACAGTGTACTGAAAAAAGGAGATACAAATGTAATGGTTTTGTACCTGTATAATCTCAATTCATGTTAAAGTAATTAACTTATTACAAGAGACAGAAAATTCAGCAGGTGAGTGGAACAAGAAACAATTTGCAATGGTTGTGTCATGTTTTTGGTTTCTATCAGCTATCATTCACACCAGGTGTTCACCGCAAAAGGCTAGTTACTAGAGAACTAAAGGTTGTGTATAAACAAGGCGACAGTAGTGAATTAGATACTTGTTTATTTGTTCTTTCTTGTGCTCGTACAATGAGATAAATCTTGCCCGAGACACCATGTAATCCGACAGAAGAGCACATTGTTACCATCGAAATCAGTACAATGATATCCAATACAGATGCTTAATTACTTCTGCACATCGGGTTGTGCTTAACAGAAAACAGAAGGATGTGCACTTGGACGTTAAAAGATTGTCATCTTCTAGGACCAAAATTAGAAGTCAGCCATACGAACTAATCTTTATCACACCAAGCAACGGGGACGAGACTTACAGCATTGATCAGCTGCTGGGTAAAACACCTGAGGCACATGCAGTTCCTAAACGCACCAGAAGTCTCGTTGCCATGGTGGTCGGAGTAATCGGCTTGCAAACACGAGCAGAAAGCTCCCATGACCCCCAAGAAAAGCCCTGAAAAGAACTCCACGAACCAAGACCCTGCAGCCGACGGGCCACCGACAGGGTCCCAACTCCTCAAAAGTAGCAGCAAATCAGCCCCTGACGCCGGCCTCTTGGCTACTCTGGGGGCAGGGCTCCTGGAAACGATACCTACCAACGGAGGCAAATCAGGCCGGGCGAGAGAGGATCGATTGTATCAGTAGAGAAATGTCGTCCAATCCGATGATTGAGCTCAACCCCCGAATTATTTTTGGTGGAAACAGACGGGTAGTAGGAGTAGCATTAGCTCGGGATACCTTGGGTAGATTATTGGAGAAGAAATATCCGGCGGAATTCTCGATTGCCCACGGAGAGCCGATAATCGAAGCGGGCTAGGGCTTGATTACAGCGAGGGACGGAATCGCATCAGGCCGGCGCTTCAAGGGCGTGAGGAACAGGCAGAGGAGGGGGCCGTCGGAGGAGGCGGCGAAGACCGACGGCCTTGGCTTGGCTTGGCTTGGAGGCGTGCGGAGGATGAGGAGGCGGGGGTTTCGGCGACGCGGTGCAAAGGGGATTGAGGGAGGCGAGAGACTTTTGTGGGACGGAATCGAACAGTGCACAAGGAGAGGGACGGAGGTGCCCAAGTGAGGTGCTGACGGGTGCCCAGGATCGCACGCGTCACCACTCAGCGGCTGCGCGCTCCATACATGATTTTTTTAGGGGTTTATTATTTACTAGTAGTAAATGGGTATGTGCAATGCACGTTGATATTAGATAATATATTAATTATATGTAAATATTAGGTAGGATATTATTTACGTATTAAGTATGTGATTCGCATTGGCGTTAATATTTGATATGATATTAACTGCACAGTAAACATGTTGAGCGCTCACCATTGGAGTAGCATGAGTTGTTGGATTGACCTGATTTGACGGTCGGGATTTGTTGAATCTGCCCCTTTGAGTCTTTTTATATTGATATAGATATAGATATAGATATAGATGCCGTTCCGATAGTCAGTTTTGTTTATAACTCGTCAAAAATATCATCGTTTCATGAGACGTTTGCTCAAAAGTGCCATTAGGTAGCTAAGAAATGCCATCATTTCATTAGATGTTTGCTCAAAATCCAATTATACACTGACACTGGTAGGTCAAACCTATTTTTTTAGGGTAGAAGGTCAAATCCGTTGACCATGTTGTATGACCAAAATATCTCTGGACCCACATGTCAGGTCTCTCTGTCTCATAATAATAAGTGTGGGTCTCAGTTGTCAGGAGTAAGCAAACAAAAAAATTTAGAGAAAAAATAAGAACGTTATTGGGAACCGAGTGAGACCTAAGCTTTTATCATAGTGAGATGGAAGGAGAGCTGACATGTTGGTCCACAGATATTTTGGTTATTATGATATAGTCAACGGATTTTGAGCTGACAGTAATGATATTTAGTGGCGTTCTTTAACATGCGCCTAAGGGGGCGATGTCATTTGTGAGCTGTTGAAATTTCTAGAGACAAAACTATCAATCTTTTTCCTATTTTGCCATATGAACATAGCACATAATTTTTGAATTTGCCATGTTTTGAGCACTGTGTTAAATTAGCGTGTCACCATGATATGTTCCTCGAGTATCATGGCAAATAGTTTGTTTGCACTGTGGCAAGTTTACATACATTTTCTCTACCATGGCAATTTTACACACAATTTGTCTAAACGTGTTTTTTCACATTATGGGAAGTAATGTGTGTGCATCATGGCAATTTTAGACACATTTTTTGTTGCCATGGTGTATTTTTTGCATCACGCCGAGTGGTGTGTGCATTATGGGAATTTTATTCATGTTTTTTGCCATGATGTGTTTCTTTAGCATATGGCATCATACCATCTAGTTTTCTTTGTTTTTTTCTAGGGCGGTATTTTGTTTGAATTGGACCATGGAAAAAATGTATTCACCTTCAATTTTTTTATTGTAGATTCCATGGAAAAATCACTCCATCATGTCATTTTTATTTGTAGATTCTATTGGCAATTATCGACATGTGGCAAATTTATCTTATGTAGCTTGGCAAATCCTTAATTTTGCCTTGTTTCTGGGAAAACAAAATTCCTACGGAATTTTTCATGCGCCCATGGCAACTTTCTAATTTTTTTATTAATAGCATGGAAATTTTATTTTTAATGTCATGGCAATTTTATTAATTGGATCATAGCAAATACATTAGAGTTACCATGGCAAATTAAGTAGACTTACATTGGCAAATATATATGTATGTAGCATGACATAGCATGACACAAACTTTTATAATTCATGGAAATTCTTTGGATCAAATACTCCCTCTGTAAACTAATATAAGAGTGTTTAGATAACTAAAATAGTAATCTAAACACTCTTATATTAGTTTACGGAGGGAGTAGAATTTTTGTCATGTGCCCATGGCAACTTCCTAAATTTATCTTATTCATTGATAACATGACATTTTCATTTTTAATGTCATGAAATTTTATTAATTGGATTATGGAAAATATATTAGAGTTACCATGGCAAATCTAGTAGACCTACCTTGGCAAATATACATTTATGTAACATGGCAATTTTATTAATTCAATCGTGACTTTTTTAATTGGATTATGGCAAACATATATGTATGTAGCGTGACATAAAACATTCTAATTCATGGAAATTCTTTGTAACAAATAAAAATTATCAATTATTTCATGGCAATTTTATTATTTAGGAGCATGGCATTTTATTTTTTAAACATGGCAATTTTATTTTGTAGTGGATGGAATTTTGTTTTTAATAACATGTCAATTTTATTTTTAGTGGCATGTCATTTTTTTTATCATGGAAATTTCATGTGTGTGATTTCTTTTGTTTCTTGAAAATGAAAATATAAAAGCATGGCGATTTTCAGGGAAACCAATTTTTTTTCTTAGTTTGTGTTGTTAAACACCCTAGTTTTTATGTTTTCCGCCAATATCTAGATAAACATTAAAAAAACAAATTTTAAGCAAACATTGCTAGCCAATGGCAAATTTATTTTCACCATGGCAATTTATATTTTCTTGGACCATGACAAATTTATTTCCAGAGACATTGTAGATTTGTTTCGGAGGCTTGGCAATTTAGTTTGTCATTTAGTTCCTGGATGTTTTTTAAGTCATGGTAATTTTATTTTTCTGCGCCCTACGTTCGTATGAAATCATGTGCATGTTGTAGTTTTCTTTAGCGGCCCATGGAAATTCTTATGTTAGTTTATTTTTTCCGATTCACTATGGTTTTCTCAAATTGGGCCTTTTGGCCCACTGTTATACTTGGTACGTGCTGGGTAAGGGCATTCATTTTGTGGGCCTCCTCCTAGCGAACGTGCTCATTCCCTTGTTCCACGGAGATCACCCCCCCTTCATTCATACCAACTTCCCCACGTCAACAGATATTCACGTCCTAAATTAAACCTGTAAGGTTTTTATTTATGATAGGTTTTGAGAATAAGTGGTAATTTTTGTGGTAGGTGAATCTATAATTCTGAGGCGGAAGAGTTGTACGGTTTCGTGTGGGTTAATAGATGGGGTAGGACATGCTCTTCTTCTTGGGGATTTGTGCTTGACTGGTTCGGTCTTTCTATCTCCTTTCAGGTTTTCCTAACGCACTGCCTTTCTTTTCCTTGAAATTCCCCATGGCTCCCTTCTCCATGATTCGCTCCTCTCATGAACTAGCTTTTCCACATGGCATGTCCAAAAAATCCCCCTCTCAACACTGCTTCCTCTGTCTAGGTTCCGTGTAGGTGGGGACCCTCCTCTCCTCCACCGTAGATCGAAGGTGGCCCAGCAGTATGTAGGAGGCCATGGACGACAGTCGTGCCATTGGAGAGACCATGGATGAAGAGTGAAGAGTCATTGACCCGTGGTGTCGGAGCATGGGGAATTCGGGCAGTGTTGCGGAAGCGTGTTCTTGGACGGGAACTTCGGTATGGGTGCTCGGGGAGATGCAGGTCATGTTAGCTCTTCGACGCCTCAAAGTCACAAGATCCTTGACATTCACGCGCGTCACTGATGTCTACTACACAACCTTCTTTTTGTAGACATTGTTGAGCCTCCAAGTGCAGAGGTTTGTAGGACAGTAGCAAATTTCCCTCAAGTGGAAGACCTAAGGTTTATCAATCCGTGGGAGGCATAGGATGAAGATGGTCTCTCTCAAACAACCCTGCAACCAAATAGCAAAGAGTCTCTTGTGTCCCCAACACACCCAATACAATGGTAAATTATATAGGTGCACTAGTTCGACGAAGAGATGGTGACACAAGTGCAATATGGATGGTAGATATAGGTTTTTGTAATCTGAAAATATAAAAATAGCAAGGTAACTAATGATAAAAGTGAGCACAAACGGTATTGCAATGCTTCGAAACAAGGCCTAGGGTTCATACTTTCACTGGTGCAAGTTCTCTCAACAAGGATAACATAATTGGATCATATAACAATCCCTCAACGTGCAACAAAGAGTCACTCCAAAGTCATGCAACAAAGAGTCACTCCAAAGTCACTAATAGCGGAGAACAAACGAAGAGATTATTGTAGGGTATGAAACCACCTCAAAGTTATTCTTTCCGATCAATCCATTGGGCTATTCCTATAAGTGTCACAACATCCCTAGAGTTCGTAGTAAAATAACACATTAAGACACAAATCAACCAAAACCCTAATGTCACCTAGATACTCCAATGTCACCTCAAGTATCCGTGGGTATGATTATACGATATGCATCACACAATCTCAGATTCATCTATTCAACTAACACAAAGAACTTCGAAGAGTGCCCCAAAGTTTCTACCGGAGAGTCAAGCCGAAAACGTGTGCCAACCGCTATGCATAGATTCCAAAGGTCACGGAACCCACAAGTTGATCACCAAAACATACATCAAGTGAATCAATAGAATGCCCCATTGTCACCACGGGCATCCCACGCAAGACATACATCAAGTGTTCTCAAAACCTTAAAGACTCAATCCGATAAGATAACTTCAAAGGGAAAACTCAATCCATTACAAGAAGGTAGAGGGGGAGAAACATCAAAAGATCCAACTATAGTAGCAAAGCTCACGGTACATCAAGATCGTGCCAAATCAAGAACACGAGAGAGAGAGACATCAAACACATATCTACTGGTACATACCCTCAACCCAGAGGATGAACTACTCCCTCCTCGTCATGGAGAGCGACGGGATGATGAAGATGACACCGGTGATGGATCCCCCCTCCGGCAGGGTGCCGGAACAGGGTCCCGATTGGTTTTTGGTGGCTACAGAGGCTTGCGGCGGCAGAACTCCCGATCTAGGTTTCTTTTCTAGGGTTTCTATATTTATAGGAATTTTTAGCGTCGGTCTCACATTAGGGGGGTCTCCGAGTCATCCACGAGGCAGGGGGCGCGCCCAGGGGGTAGGGTGCGCCCTCCACCCTCGTGGATGGCTCGGGACTCTTCTGGCCCAACTATTTTACTCCTGGGGCTTGTTTTGGTCCATAAAAAATTGGCACATCAATTAGACTTCGTTTGGTATTCCTTTTCTGTAAAACTCAAAAACAAGGAAAAAACAGAAACTGGCACCGGGCTCCAGGTTAATAGGTTAGTCCCAAAAATCATATAAAATAGCATATAAATGCATATAAAACATCTAAGATGGATAATATAATAGCATGGAACAATCAAAAATTATAGATACGTTGGAGACGTATCAAGCATCCCCAAGCTTAATTCCTGCTCGTCCTCGAGTAGGTAAATAATAAAAACAAATTTTTTGATGTGGAATGCTACCTAACATATTTATCAATGTAATCTTCTCTATTGTGGCAAGAATATCCAGATCCATAAGATTCAAAACAAAAGTTTAATATTGACATAAAAACAATAATACTTCAAGCATACTAACAAAGCAATCATGTCTTCTCAAAATAACATGGCCAAAGAAAGCTATCCCTATAAAATCATATAGTCTGGCTATGTTCTATCTTCATCACACAAAATATTTAAATCATGCGCAACCCCGGTTTCAGCCAAGAAATTGTTTCATACTTTAGTATTCTCAAACTTTTTCAACTTTCACGCAATACAGGAGCGTGAGCCATGGATATAGCACTATGGGTGGAATAGAATGGTGGTTCTGGAGAAGAAAGAGGGAGATAATCTCACATCAACTAGGCGTGTCAACAGGCTATGGAGATGCCCATCAATAGATATCAATGTGAGTGAGTAGGGATTGCCATGCAACGGATGCACTAGAGCTATAAGTGTATGAAAGCTCAAAAAGAAACTAAGTGGGTGTGTGTCCAACTTGCTTGCTCACGAAGACCTAGGGCAATTTGAGGAAGCCCATCATTGGAATATACAAGCCAAGTTCTTATAATGAAAATTCCCACTAGTATATGAAAGTGACAACACAGGAGACTCTCTATTATGAAGATCATGGTACTACTTTGAAGCACAAGTGTGGTAAAAGGATAGTAGCATTGCCCCTTCTCTCTTTTTCTCTCATTTTTTTATTTTTTTATTTGGGCATTTCTCATTTTTTGGCCTCTTTTTTTTTCTTTTTCGTCCGGAGTCTCATCCCGACTTGTGGGGGAATCATAGTCTCCATCATCCTTTCCTCACTAGGACAATGCTCTAATAATGATGATCATCATACTTTTACTTACTTACAACTCAAGAATTACAACTCGATACTTAGAACAAAATGTGACTCTGTATGAATGCCTCCGGCGGTGTACCGGGATGTGCAATGATTCAAGAGTGACATGTATGATAGAATTATGAAAGGTGGCTTTGCCACAAATACGATGTCAACTACATGATCATGCAAAGCAATATGACAATGATGAAGCATGTCATAATAAATGGAACGGTGGAAAGTTGCATGGCAATATATCTCGGAATGGCTATGGAAATGCCATAATAGGTAGGTATGGCGGCAGTTTTGAGGAGGGTAAATGGTGGGTGTATGGTAACAATGAAAGTTGCGCGACACAAGAGAGGCTAGCAATGGTGGAAGGACGAGAGTGCGTATAGTCCATGGACTCAACATTAGTCATAAAGAACTCACATACTTATTGCAAAAATATATTAGTCATCGAAACAAAGTACTACGCGCATGCTCCTAGGGGAAGGGTTGGTAGGAGTTAACCATCGCGCGATCCGGACCTCCACTCATAAGGAAGACAATCAATAAATAAATCATGCTCCAACTTCATCACATAACGGTTCACCATATGTGCATGCTACGGGAATCACAAACTTTAACACAAGTATCTCTCAAATTCACAATTACTCCACTAGCATGACTCTAATATCACCATCTTCATATCTCAAAACAATCATAAAGAATCGAACTTCTCATAGTATTCAATGCACTTTATATGAAAGTTTTTATTATATCCCTCTTGGATGCCTATCATATTAGGACTAAATCCATAACCTAAGAAAATTACCATGCTGTTTAAAACTCTCAAAATAATATAAGTGAAGCATGAGAGTTCATCAATTTCTTCAAAATAAAACCACCGTCGTGCTCTAAAAAGATATAAGTGCAGCACTAGAGCAAATGACAAACTACTCTGAAAGATATAAGTTAAGATCAATGAGTACTTGAATAATTATGAAACTATGTGAAGACTCTCTAACATTTAAGAATTTCCAATCTTGGTATTTTATTCAAACAGCAAGCAAAACAAAAGAAAATAAAATGACGCTCCAAGCAAAACACATATCATGTGGTGAATAAAAACATAGCTCCAATTAAGGTTACCGATGAACGAAGACGAAAGAGGGGATGACCTCCGGGGCATACCCAAGCTTAGTCTCTTGGTTGTCCTTGAATATTACCTTTTGGTGCCTTGGGAATCCCCAAGCTTAGGCTCTTGCCGCTCCTTATTCCATAGTCCATCAAATCTTTACCCAAAACTTGAAAACTTCACAACACAAAACTCAACAGAAAACTCGTAAGCTTCGTTAGTATAAGAAAATAAATCACCACTTTTGGTACTGTTGTGAACTCATTCTTTATTTATATTGGTGTAATATATACTGTATTCCAACTTCTCTATGGTTCATACCCTCCGATACTGTGACGCTCCCGATTCAATCGTACACTAATCATGCATGCAAACGTGTACGATCAAGACCAGGGACTTACGGGAAGATATCACAACATAACTCTAAAAACATAAATAAGTCATACAAGCATCATAACACAAGCCAGGGGCCTCGAGGGCTCGAATACAAGTGCTCGATCATAGATGAGTCAGCGGAAGCAACAATGTCTGAGTACAGACATAAGTTAAACAAGTTTGCCATAAGAAGGCTAGCACAAACTGGGATACAGATCGAAAGAGGCGCAGGCCTCCTGCCTGAGATCCTCCTAAACTACTCCTGGTCGTCGTCAGCGGCCTGAACGTAGTAGTAGGCACCTCCGGTGTAGTAGGAGTCGTCGTCGACGATGGCGTCTGGCTCCTGGGCTCCAGCATCTGGTTGCGACAACCAGGTAGAAGGGAAAGGGGGAAAAGAGGAAGAAAAGCAACCGTGAGTACTCATCCAAAGTACTCGCAAGCAAGGAGCTACACTACATATGCATGGGTATATGTGTAAAGGGCCATATCGGTGGACTGAACTGCAGAATGCCAGAATAAGAGGGAAATAGCTAATCCTGTCGAAGACTACGCTTCTGGCCACCTCCATCTTGCAGCATGTAGGAGAGAGTAGATGGTAAGTTCACCAAGTAGCATCGCATAGCATAATCCTACCCGGCGATCCCCTCGTCGTCGCCTTGTTAGAGAGCGATCACCGGGTTGTATCTGGCACTTGGAAGGGTGTGTTTTATTAAGTATCCGGTTCTAGTTGCCATAAGGTCAAGGTACAACTCCGGGTCGTCCTTTTACCGAGGGACATGACTATTCAAATAGATAAACTTCCCTGCAGGGGTGCACCACATAACCCAACACGCTCGATCCCCTTTGGCCGGACACACTTTCCTGGGTCATGCCCGGCCTCGGAAGATCAACACGTCTCAGCCCCACCTAGGCACAACAGAGAGGTCAGCATGCCGGTCTAAATCCTATGCGCGCAAGGGTCTGGGCCCATCGCCCATTGCACACCTGCACGTTGTGAACGCGGCCGGTGAGCAGACCTAGCAACCTCCATTACAAAGGAAGTTGCGTTACGCAGTCCAACCCGACGCGCGCCGCTCAGTCACTGACGTCAAGAAGGCTTCGGCTAATACCACGACGTCGAGTGCCCATAACTGTTCCCGCGTAGTTGGTTAGTGCGTATAGGCCAGTGGCCAGACTCAGATCAAATACCAAGATCTCGTTAAGCGTGTTATTTTGAAGCATCCGCGAACGCCGACCAGGGCCAGGCCCACCTCTCTCCTAGGTGGTCTCAACCTGCCATGTCGCTCCGCCACAAAGTAACAGTCGGGGGCCGTCGGGAACCCAGGCCCACCTCTACCGGGATGGAGCCACCTGCCCCTTCAGCCCCCATCTCCGAACAGTATCACAAGTAATGTAACAGTATAAAGTATATAGCATATGCCTGAGATCACCTCCCGAAGTGATCACGGCCCAGTAGTATAGCATGGCAGACGGACAAGAGTGTAAGGTCACTGATGGAACACTAGCATCCTATACTAAGCAGTAGGATAGCAGGTAAGGGTAACAACTGTAGCAACAATGACAGGCTATGTAGCAGAATAGGATTAACCGAAAGCAGTGACATGCTACACTACTCTAATGCAAGCAGTATAGAGAAGAATAGGCGATATCTGGTGATCAAGGGGGGGCTTGCCTGGTTGCTCTGGCAAGAAAGAGGGGTCGTCAACAGCGTAGTCGATCGGGGCACCAGCAGCGGCGTCAGTCTCGTAGTCTATCAGAGTGAAGAGGGGGAAGAAACAATGAATCTAATGCAAACAGATGCATAACGGTGCATGACATGACAAGTAGCGGTGCTAGGTGTGCCCTGACGCGGTATGGGGTGATACCGGTGAAGGGGGAAACATCCGGGAAAATATCCCCGGTGTTTCGCGTTTTCGGACAAATGAATCGGAGGGGAAAAGTTGTGTGTTTTCTATGCTAGGGATGTGTGGCGGACGAACGGGCTGCGTATCCGGATTCGTCTCGTCGGTCTGAGCAACTTTCATATATAAAGTTTTTTCCATCCGAGTTAGGGATTAAAAGATATGATTTTCAAAAGAATTTATTAATTTCTGGAATTTAATTAATTATTTAATTTAATTCGAATTGGATTTATGACATCAGCATGATGTCATGCTGACGTCAGCAGTCAACAGGGGTTGACTGGTCAACCTGACCCGTGGGTCCCACTGGCCAGTGACACATTTTAATTAAACATATTAATTAACCTAATCAGGATTAATTAGGGGTGGGCCCCACTGTCATTGACTGATTAATTAATTAACTAACAGTTTAATTAGTTTAGTTATTTGATTAGTTTAATTAATCAAAATTAATTAAGTTAATTAATTCTTTAATTAATTAATTAATATTAATATTATTTATTTTTAATTTTTTTTGTAAACGTTCTGGGGGGCGTGGTCCCTGGCTGTCATAGGGCCAGGGGCCAAACGGGCGCGGGCGCTAGCGGGCGCCGGGTCGTGGGCGCCCGATGGAGGCGGACCCGAGCGGAGGTGCTGCGGGTGGCTCGCCAGAGTTGGCCACGGGCGCAGGGGGAGTGCGAGGAGAGGGGGCGGCCAGGGTCAGGCGCGGGCAGGGGCGGCTGCGAGGGCGCGTGGCCGCGGGCAGTGGAGCCGGTTGCCGCGACAGGGAAGGTGCGGGGGTCGCCGGCCGAGGCAGGCGCGGGGCAAGGGCGGCCGGCGTGGGTGGCCATAGGCGGGGCGGCGACGGTGGACCAGCAGCAGGGGGGCGAGGCCACGCGCCGGCGTGGCCTGGCGCAACAGCGAGTGCAGGCGCGGCGGTAGAGGAGGCAGGGCGAGTAGGGGCGCATCCACGCGGGACGACGGGCACGGACGGGCGGGGCGGCGCGGCGCGCGGCGATGCAGGGACAGGGGCGAGGCCCCGAGCGGCTTGCGCGGGCGGATCAGTGCGGGGCGGGCGGCGAGCACGGGCGGCCCCGGGGATGAGCAGTGGCGCTGGGGGAAGCGGGTGGAGGTGGCCGCCGGCGGAGGTAGGCGGATACGGCGGCGTGAACGTGTGCGCGTGGGCAGGCGGCGAGCGCGGGCGCGGCGGGGCTGCAGAAGCAGCAGCCACAGGGGCACGGCACGTGTGCCGCCGAGCGCGTGTGCGCGTGGTGGTGCACTGAGGAAGACAGAGAGGAGGGAGAGGCCGGGCCTCACCGCGCGGAGTAGGGGTCTAGGCAGTGGGGGTTGAGGAGGACGACGGAGACGACCGGGCGACGGGGAGGCGAGCGGCGATCCGGCGGGGTGGCTCCGGTGAGGTGGCCACCGGGCGGCGGCGACGGGGTCGAGCGGCGTCGGGGCGGTTGTTCCGCCGAGCCAGAATGGGGAGGGGGAGAGGGGAGTGGGGCAAGTGGGGGGTATCGGTTAGGGTTTGGGTGTCCAGGGGGTTAAGGGAGTGGGGTGCGGGGTGGGCCGGCCGGCTGGGCCTTTGCCCAGTTGGGCGGGCCAGCTGGGCCACAGATGGCCCAGTGGGGGTTCCTTTTTTTGTATTTGTTTGTTTTCTGTTTTTATTTCTTTTCTTTTATTTATTTTCTTTTACTGTTTTAATTCAACTTAGGGCATATAAGTATTTTATAAAATTTGTGTTTTCTTTACTATAATTACCTATGTAATATTTGGCACTAACCGAACATTTTTGTTTTGATGTTTGACAATATTTAAATTTTGAATTTGAAAGTTTCAAACCGATGCGAGATTAGCAACAGTAATCGAGGTGACGTGGCATCATTAGCAGGGGTTCACTGTAGCTTAAATATCCGGGCGTCACAAATCTCCTCCACTACAAGAAATCTCGTCCCGAGATTTAAGAGGGGGTCTAAGGGGGAAAGGTTTGGTTACGAAATTCTAACGAATCTTCTCGGTCTTGGTTGCTCTTCTCGAAGAGGTCGATCCATTACGTTGATGTCTTCATTCCACTGCTTCAGGTCATCATTATGAAGTCGTAATCCTTTCTTCGGGGGTTCCTTCGTACTTACGAATAGGTAACGGGGCAGATCGACAATGACAGAATGCTATAAGGGTAATAATCTGGGATTAACCCATGAATGAGCATATGAGAACCTCTCGAGTTGAACAATTAAAACACATCGAGAGTAAAGTTCGAAGGTACAATAAGAAGTTTCAAGCAGCCATGCAATCGTTCAATGCCCAGACAGAAGGTGAAAGGGGTTCAGAGCAACGAGAACACGTATTGCATCTGATACCAGAACAGATCACTTGGCAGGTGGCCCGTGAATTACATATGAAGTCAAGCGCGAGGAATAACTTTGACAACAGGGTGTACAGAAGAGTCAGTTTTCGATCCTGTGGAACTGTGGGTTATGGGCCCACCATGTGAGTTAACGGTAGGAAGGGCGGTGACGTCTTGGATGACCATGTAGGCAAGACATGTCAGTGGATAGCCTGTCAGTTATGTCGGCAACAACGTCGGTACCAAGGGCGAGGGACGAAGAGAACCATCTTCCTGCTCGTGGAACGAGGCGGACCAATAGGCAAAGTTCTCGTCCATCGGTGGTTACCGGAATGTCATCAACAATAGTAACAGGGTCTTACTGACAGAGTTGTACACCGAGGTGTTTACATAAGCAGTGAATTATTACTACTTAGATTATATAGATCACAAGAAAGGTCAAACAAACCAATGGAAAGGAAAATGTGATCATCGGTTAAACAGAACAATGGAAAGGAAAAATGTGTTTAAACACATATTTCAGGGGTATATCCTTCCCAAAGACAAGCAGAGCATGATATCCATGACAGGATATAACATGGAAACCCCTTTTAGGAAAGGGGAGAGAAATATCATGACATTACCCATACAACGGTGCTTAGATAATTTGATAAAGAAAATTTAGCATTGTGCTTCAAATGTTCTTATTGAAATTCGGAGTACCACATACATGCTTCGAGATAGCGTTGACATGGTCTTTAAGCAAAGGTCAGACTTTGGATACACAAAGGATCCATCAGGAACAACTCATAGAATAAGTCTTACAATTTCCTCATGGAAGAATGGTTAACCTTGCCAAAATGGAACTATAACAACAGGCCCTTCGCCCAGGTGTGCTAGGCATGACATCACCTTACCGGGTCATATAAGACCAACGTTATAACTCTTGGATATATGTTCCAACCATCATATCTGACCGAGATTCAGATCTGATTGGTGTCTACCTCAAACTCAGGATGTGTGAGAAGAAAGGTATAACACAAATTGACAGAATGACATTGCAATATTCTCGGGAAATGAACTATGGAAGTGAGTTCTGAAACAAGAGTTCATCAGTAAACCAAGGAGATCATGAGGAGGTGGCTGATGGACTCAGCGACAGATTTCCAAAGGATGGATTTCCACAATTATGTGAACAAAGTAACATATTGGACATGTCGAAGTATATAACAAAGTATGTTTCGAGGAGAACATACTCGAGTGAATCATTGATCGAAACATGCACCTAGAAGATGGACTAAGTAGCACGGTCGATGTTAGAATGGTGAGTCAATAATCAACACATGAAGAAAGAAACTTATCGTTCGTAACTTCCAAGCAATAGGGTTACTAGAAGTTTGAATTCACACATCATAGTTCATTTGTCGGCATTCCGGTTATAAATAACACGGGGACCAAGAAGGAATGATGATGGTGAGAAGTATCTCTTGTATTAAGAGTTCTCAAGAGGTGGTGAAATTTCCCACGACATCTTGTCATAAAAGATGGTAATATTCCAAGGTAAAGAAGAACAAATGTTGGATAGCAAGGAGCTCAAGGTATAACACAAAACACAATCAAGTTTGTGTTGGAAGGAAGGCAATAAAGTGGCCGATGATAACACAAATCATCGAGGGCAAGGATGGTATTTCCCATCATGAATTCGATTGATATCCTGGAAGAGCTCATAAGGTTGATGATGATCACGACACATTTGTCGAGAGATTTCATGAAGATGTAATCAACCAGCGACGACATCAAGTCAAAGGAATGATGAAGCGAAAGGTTATTGGAACCATGGGTACGACACAACTCGAAATCAAGCTTGTTGTTCAAGGCAAAATGATATGATGAGGAAAATCGACGTAAGCTTAGCTCATCGTCGAAAATTGTGCTCCGAAAAGAAGGACCAGGTAGCACAGTTAAAATTTAGCACGATAAGGATATAGCCAATCAGGATAGGAATGACTTGAAGGATTATTAAACACATAAGCAACGAAAATTACTTAGAGTTATCGTATCGGAGCTCAGAATCAATTCACTTATCGATGTTCTCGATTGACGACAACCCAGAACCCATGAAAAATTGGAACCAGTGAGAAATAATAGCTGATGAAGACTCATAATATGCAACACAGTTCTTAGATATTCTCGAGATACAAGAGGGTAATACTCGACGGTAGATCAAGGTAGAGGTTGGACTGGTGTATTGACTTGCAAAAGACAAGTACTTTAACTTGTCCGAGAAATGGGATCAAAGAGAAAATATGGTCGGAACCACGATTGCAAAAGGCCAGATCCCAGATATAAGATGAACTTATACCAAAGGAGTAATTAATTTAAGAGAAGCTTTAATGATAAGATCTACATCGTGTCCATGGGCATGAACACAAAGTTCAAGGTCGACTCCCACTTCTTCAATGCATAACCTTTCATTCACTGCTCGTATTTCGAAAATGACATTAGTTGTTGAAAGTTTTTTACCTGGTGCAATACCAGATAAGTATGACCCGTGAAATCTTTCGGGTTCACACGGATTAGGGAAGGCGTAGGTTCAACCCATCAAGGCATCTTAGGAACATATACCACAAACTTCGGAGTAAATAATACAAGCTCGAAAGTAGAGCATTGTTCAAAAGCAGATGATACAATTTACCAAAGGCATTATATACCCATGGAAAGGCTCACAAGGTTATTCAATATGAAGGACACTGTCGGATAAAATCCAACAAAGGAACCGATGGTCCACAAGGGATCTGATGTGAGCATCGGTACTCAACTAGAGGAAGAAGAATGCACACGCATCATATTATGGAACATCTGAATAATTCGTTGCTTAGATAACAAAGGAATTATGATTTCCAAAACAAAGGATCAGAAGCAAACGCTCTGATCGAGGATGGATAAGTTGGATAGACCAGAGGCACAGTTGACGACAAATAGTTTGGTCGAGAACCAGCTCATGTTCAAAAATGACGTCTGAGCCGGAAAGATAATTTAGAAGGGTTGATAGATGATTGTGTGCATTCGCACACATGTTGAATCAATAGGATCAAAATGACGGTGTCAAAAGATACTAGTGAATATTGCTAGTGATATGGGAGCATCCATAATGTAAGCATACAAGTATTTGCAGAGCAATAGTTTGAAGAGGATGCTCAGAAGGTCGGATAGCATTTCAGAGTATTTTATGAAGCATACGAACAACTGGGGATGAACATATACTAAATAAGTGCGAGGAATTTTCAATAGGGGTATTCATGTGGCAAAGAACTGCAAGGCAGTAAGCTTAAAGGATTTTCGGAACAACGGAGAGCAATGTAGGGCATCTTGTAATAACAAGAGCAACTGAGGATGAAGGTATGAACGACAATTGTAGGTAGTTATCCATAAGGGTATATCGGTGGTAGGGGATTGTAAAGTCGGTGGGCACAAGGGTCTCGGGAAAACCTCGGAGAGTATCTTCGGAATCTTCTGGTGCAGCAAGCGATCATCTGGAGTGAGGGGCTCTCCGGGAGAAAGTCTTTCGAGAACCTAAAGTTAGTCTTTTTAGCAAAATCATTTAACCCGAATAGGGGAGAGGTTAGAGTCCCAGAGTAAAGATCGAGGAGTAAAAGATCCTAATACCACCCAATGGCGATGTGGGCCTGTAAGCCACACAACCATGTTAGTAAAGTTTTTGCAATGTATAGACTCGACTTCGGCCAAGGAGTGTGGAAGGGGGATTCCTACAGGCAGTCGGCTCTGATACCAACTTGTGACACCCCCGGTTCAATCGTACACTAATCATGCACACAAACGTGTACGATCAAGACCAGGGACTCACGGGAAGATATCACAACACAACTCTAAAAACATAAATAAGTCATACAAGCATCATAATACAAGCCAGGGGCCTCGAGGGCTCGAATACAAGTGCTCGATCATAGATGAGTCAGCGAAAGCAACAATATCTGAGTACAGACATAAGTTAAACAAGTTTGCCTTAAGAAGGCTAGCACAAACTGGGATATAGATCGAAAGAGGCGCAGGCCTCCTGCCTGGGATCCTCCTAAACTACTCCTAGTCGTCGTCAGCAGCCTGAACGTAGTAGTAGGCACCTCCGGTGTAGTAGGAGTCGTCGTCGACGATGGCGTCTGGCTCCTGGGCTCCAACATCTGGTTGCGACAACCAGGTAGAAGGGAAAGGGGGAAAAGAGGAAGAAAAGCAACCGTAAGTACTCATCGAAAGTACTCGCAAGCAAGGAGCTACACTACATATGCATGGGTATATGTGTAAAGGGCCATATCGGTGGACTGAACTGCAGAATGCCAGAATAAGAGGGAAATAGCTAATCCTGTCGAAGACTACGCTTCTGGCCACCTCCATCTTGCAGCATGTAGGAGAGAGTAGATGGTAAGTTCACCAAGTAGCATCGCATAGCATAATCCTACCAGGCGATCCCCTGCTCGTCGCCCTGTTAGAGAGCGATCACCGGGTTGTATCTGGCACTTGGAAGGGTGTGTTTTATTAAGTATCTGGTTCTAGTTGTCATAAGGTCAAGGTACAACTCCGGGTCGTCCTTTTACCGAGGGACACGACTATTCAAATAGATAAACTTCCCTGCAGGGGTGCACCACATAACCCAACACGCTCGATCCCCTTTGGCCGGACACACTTTCCTGGGTCATGCCCGGCCTCGGAAGATCAACACGTCGCAGCCCCACCTAGGCACACCAGAGAGGTCAGCACGCTGGTCTAAATCCTATGCGCGCAGGGGTCTGGGCCCATCGCCCATTGCACACCTGCACGTTGCGAACGCGGCCGGTGAGCAGACCTAGCAACCTCCATTACAAAGGAAGTTGCGTTACGCAGTCCAACCCGGCGCGCGCCGCTCAGTCGCTGACGTCAAGAAGGCTTCGGCTGATACCACGACGTCGAGTGCCCATAACTGTTCCCGCGTAGTTGGTTAGTGCATATAGGCCAGTGGCCAGACTCGGATCAATTACCAAGATCTCTTTAAGCGTGTTATTTTGAAGCATCCGCGAATGCCGACCAGGGCCAGGCCCACCTCTCTCCTAGGTGGTCTCAACCTGCCCTGTAGCTCCCCACAAAGTAACAGTCGGGGGCCGTCGGGAACCCAGGCCCACCTCTACCGGGATGGAGCCACCTGCCCCTTCAGCCCCCATCTCCGAACAGTATCACAAGTAATGTAACAGTATAAAGTATATAGCATATGCCTGAGATCACCTCCCGAAGTGATCACGGCCCAGTAGTATAGCATGGCAGACGGACAAGAGTGTAAGGTCACTGATGGAACACTAGCATCCTATACTAAGCAGTAGGATAGGAGGTAAGGGTAACAACTGTAGCAACAATGACAGGCTATGCAGCAGAATAGGATTAACCGAAAGCAGTAATATGCTACACTACCCTAATGCAAGCAGTATAGAGAAGAATAGGAGATATCTGGTGATCAAGGGGGGGCTTGCCTGGTTGCTCTGGCAAGAAAGAGGGGTCGTCAACAGCGTAGTTGATCGGGGCACCAGCAGCGGCGTTAGTCTCGTAGTCTACCGGAGAGAAGAGGGGGGAAGAAACAATGAATATAATGCAAACAGATGCATAACGGTGCATGACATGACAAGTAGCGGTGCTAGGTGTGCCCTGACGCGGTATGGGGTGATACCGGTGAAGGGGGGAAACATCCGGGAAAATATTCCCCGGTGTTTCGCGTTTTCGGACAGATGAATCGGAGGGGAAAAGTTGCGTGTTTGCTATGCTAGGTATGTGTGGCGGACGAACGGGCTGCGTATCCGGATTTGTCTCGTCGTTCTGATCAACTTTCATATACAAAGTTTTTCCATCCGAGTTACAGATTGAAAGATATGATTTTCAAAAGAATTTATTAATTTCTGGAATTTAATTAATTATTTAATTTAATTCGAAATTGGATTTATGACATCAGCATGATGTCATGCCGATGTCAGCAGTCAACTGGGGTTGACTGGTCAACCTGACCAGTGGGTCCCACTGGTTAGTGACACATTTTAATTAAACATATTAATTAACCTAATCAGGATTAATTAGGGGTGGGCCCCACTATCATTGACTGATTAATTAATTAACTAACAGTTTAATTAGTTTAGTTATTTGATTAGTTTAATTAATCAAAATTAATTCTTTAATTAGTTAATTAATTTATTATTATTATTATTATTATTATTTATTTTTAATTTTTTTTGTAAACGTTCTGGGGGGCGTGGTCCCTGGCTGTCATAGGGCCAGGGGCCAAATGGGCACGGGCGCTAGCGGGCGCCGGGTCATGTGCGCCCGATGGAGGCGGACCCGAGCGGAGGTGCTGCGGGTGGCTCGCCGGAGTTGGCTGCGGGCGCAGTGGGAGTGCGAGGAGAGGGGGCGGCCAGGGTCAGGCGCGGGCAGGGGCGGCTGCGGGGGCGCGTGGCCGCGGGCAGCGGAGCTGGTTGCCGCGAGAGGGAAGGTGCGGGGGTCGCCGGCCAAGGCAGGCGCGGGGCAAGGGCGGCCGGCGTGGGCGGCCAGAGGCGGGGCAGCGACGGTGGACCAGCAGCAGGGGGCGAGGCCACGCGCCGGCGTGGCCTGGCGCAGCAGCGAGTGCAGGCGTGGCGGCAGAGGAGGTGGGGTGGCGAGCAGGGGCGCATCGACGCGGTACGATGGACACGGCCGGGCGGGGCGGCGCGCGGCGATGCAGGGACAGGGGCGGGGCGCGACCCCGAGCGGCTTGCGCGGGCGGAGCAATGCGGGGCGGGCGGCGAGCACGGCGGCCCCGGGGATGAGCAGCGGCGCTGGGGGAAGCGGGGCGCGAGCGGGTGGAGCTGGCCGCCGGCAGAGGTAGGCAGACGCGGCGGCGGGAACGTGTGGCGGCGAGCACGAGCGCGGCGGGGCTGTAGAAGCAGCAGCCGCAGGGGCGCGGCACGTGCGCAGCCGAGTGCGGGCGCGTGTGCGCGTGGTGGCGCATTGAGGAAGACAGAGAGGAGGGAGAGGCCGGGCCTCACCGCGCAGAGTAGGGGTCTAGGCAGTGGGTGTTGAGGAGGACGACGAAGACGACCGGCGATCCGGCGGGGTGGCTCCGGCGAGGTGGCCATCCGGGCAGCGGCGATGGGGTCGAGCGGCGTCGGGGCGGTTGTTCCCCCGATCCAGAATGGGGAGGAGGAGAGGGGAGTGGGGCAAGTGGGGGGGGTGTCGGTTAGGGTTTGGGTGTCCAGGGGGTTAAGGGAGTGGGGTGCGGGGTGGGCCGGCCGACTGGGCCTTTGCCCAGTTGGGCTGGCCAGCTGGGCCATAGATGGCCCAGTGGGGGGTTCCTTTTTTTGGATTTGTTTGTTTTCTGTTTTTATTTCTTTTCTTTTATTTATTTTCTTTTACTGTTTTAATTCAACTTAGGGCATATAAGTATTTTATAAATTTGTGTTTTCTTTACTATAATTATCTATGTAATATTTGGCACTAACCGAACATTTTTGTTTTGATGTTTGACAATATTTAAATTTTGAATTTGAAAGTTTCGAACCGACGCGAGAATAGCAACAGTAATCGAGGTGACGTGGCATCATTAGCAGAGGTTCGCTGTAGCTTAAATATCCGGGCGTCACAGATACTACTCATAGATTCATCAAAATAAGCAAACAACACATAGAAAACAGAATATGTCAAAAATATAATAGTCTATAGTAATCTGTAACTCTCGAATACTTCTGTAACTCCAAACATTCTGAAATAAATTTGTGGACATGAGGAATTTGTCTATTAATCTTTTGCAAAACGAATCAACTTAAAATCACTCTTCCGTAAAAAATGACAGCTAATCTCGTGAGCACAAAGTTTCTGTTTTTTTAAGCAAGATCGCATTAACTTTCACCCAAGTCTTCCCAAAGGTTCTACTTGGGACAAACACTAATTAAAACATAAAACCACATCTATACCAGAAGCTAGATAGATTATTTGTTACTAAACAGTAGCAAAAGGCAAACAACAAAAATAAAATTGGGTTACCTCCCAACAAGCGCTAACGTTTAACGCCCCTAGCTAGGCATGATGATTTCAATGATCCTCACATAAAAGATAAGAATTGAAACATAAAGAGAGCATCATGAAGAATATGACTAGCACATTTAAGTCTAACCCACTTTCTATGCATAGGGAATTTGTGAGCAAACAATTTATGGGAACAAGAATCAACTAGCATAGGAAAGCAAAACAAGCATAACTTCAAGCTTTTAAGCACATAGAGAGGAAACTTGATATTATTGCAATTCCTACAAGCATATATTCCTCCCTCATAATAATTTTCAGTAGCATCATGAATGAATTCAACAATATAACCATCACATAAAGCATTCTTTTCATGATCTACAAGCATAGAATTTTTATTACTCTCCACATAAGCAAATTTCTTCTCATGAATAGTAGTGGGAGCAAACTCAATAAAATAACTATCATGTGAGGCGTAATCCAATTGAAAATTAAAATCATGCTGACAAGTTTCATGGTTATCATTATTCTTTATAGCATACATGTCATCACAATAATCATCATAGATAGCAACTTTATTCTCATAATCAATTGGAACCTCTTCCGAAATAGTGGTTTCATCACTAAATAAAGTGATGACCTCTCCGAAACCACTTTCATCAACATAATCATCATAAAAAGGAGGCATGCTATCATCATAATAAATCTGCTCATCAAAACATGGGAGAATAGAAATATCAACTTCATCAAACATAGCATCCCTAAGCTTGTGGCTTTGCATATCATTAGCATCATGGATATTCAAGGAATTCATACTAACAACATTGCAATCATACTCATGATTCAAATATTTAGTGCCAAACATTTTAATGCATTCCTCTTCTAACACTTGAGCACAATTTTCCTTTCCATCATTTTCATGAAAGATATTAAAAAGATGAAGCATATGAGGCACCCTCAATTCCATTTTTTTGTAGTTTTCTTTTATATACTAAACTAGTGATAAAACAAGAAACTAAAAGATTCAATTGCAAGATCTAGAGATATACCTTCAAGCACTAACCTCCCCGGTAACTGCGCCAGAAAAGAGCTTGATGTCTACTACACAACCTTCTTCTTGTAGACGTTGTTGGGCCTCCAAGTGCAGAGGTTTGTAGGACAATAGCAAATTTCCCTCAAGTGGATGGCCTAAGGTTTATCAATCCGTGGGAGGCGTAGGATGAAGATGGTCTCTCTCAAACAACCCTGCAACCAAATAGAAAAGAGTCTCTTGTGTCCCCAACACACCTAATACAATGGTAAATTGTATAGGTGCACTAGTTCGGCGAAGAGATGGTGATACAAGTGCAATATGGATGGTAGATATAGGTTTTTGTAATCTGAAAATATAAAAACAGAAAGGTAACTAATGATAAAAGTGAGCACAAATGGTATTGCAATGCTTCGAAACAAGGCCTACGGTTCATACTTTCACTAGTGCAATTTCTCTCAACAAGGATAACATAATTGGATCATATAGCAATCCCTCAACGTGCAACAAAGAGTCACTCCAAAGTCACTAATAGCGGAGAATAATAGAAGAGATTATTGTAGGGTACAAAACCACCTCAAAGTTATTCTTCTGATCAATCCATTGGGCTATTCCTGTAAGTGTCACAAACAACCCTAGAGTTCGTAGTGAAATAACACATTAAGACACAAATCAACCAAAACCCTAATGTCACCTAGATACTCCAACGTCACCTCAAGTATCCATGGGTATGATTATATGATATGCATCACACAATCTCAGATTCATCTATTCAAACAAGACAAAGAACTTCAAAGAGTGCCCCAAAGTTTCTACCGGAGAGTCAAGACGAAAACGTGTGCCAACCCCTATGCATAGATTCCCAAGGTCACGGAACCCGCAAGTTGATCACCAAAACATACATCAAGTGAATGAATATAATACCCCATTGTCACCACGGGTATCGCACGCAAGACATACATCAAGTGTTCTCAAATCCTTAAAGACTCAATCCGATAAGATAACTTCAAAGGGAAAAGTCAATCCATTACAATAAGGTAGAGGGGGAGAAACATCATAAGATCCGACTATAGTAGCAAAGCTCGCGGTACATCAAGATCGTGCAAAATCAAGAACACGAGAGAGAGAGATCAAACACATAACTACTGGTACATACCCTCAGCCCCGAGGGTGAACTACTCCCTCCTCGTCATGGAGAGCGCCGAGATGTTGAATATGGCCACCGGTGATGGATCCCCCCTCCGGCAGGGTGCTGGAACAGGGTCCCGATTGGTTTTTGGTGGCTATAGAGGATTGTGGCGGCGGAACTCCCGATCTAGGTTTCTTTTCTGGGGTTTCTGTATTTATTGGAATTTTTGGCGTCGGTCTCACGTCAGGGGGGTCTCCGAGTTATCCACGAGGCAGGGGGCACGCCTAGGGGGGTAGGGCGTGCCCTCCACCCTCGTGGATGGCTCGGGACTCTTCTGGCCCAACTATTTTACTCCGGGGGCTTCTTAAATCATCAAAAATTGGCACTTCAATTGGACTCCGTTTGGTATTCCTTTTCTGTAAAACTCAAAAACAAGGAAAAACAGAAACTGGCACTGGGCTCCAGGTTAATAGGTTAGTCCCAAAAATCATATAAAATAGCATATAAAACATCTAAGTTGGATAATATAATAGCATGGAACAATAAAAAATTATAGATATGTTCGAGATGTATCAGTCGCCAGTGTCCAACTCCCCAAAACCATTTGTCTCCATCAAGGTTGTGTGGTCGCAGTGCAAACCATTCGTTACCATCGAGGTCGGCCCTGGTGCACCCTTGGGATGTTTGTGGGCTATAGTGGGCACTTTGTTTTGACCTCACCGCCATCATGATGACCCACAAGTATAGGGGATCAATCGTAGTCCTTTTGATAAGTAAGAGTGTCGAACCCAACAAGGAGCATAAGGAAATGACAAGCGGTTTTCAGCAAGGTATTCTCTGCAAGTGTTGTAAGTAACAATGATTGATAGTTTTCTAGCAAGATAATTCGTAACGGGTAACAAGTAATAAGAGTAGCAAAGGTGCAGCAAGGTAGCCAATACTTTTTATAGCGAAGGACATGCCAGTAAGTTCTCTTATATAAAGCAAAGTGCTTTTGAGGACACATGGGAATTATCATCTAGTCACGTTTATAATGTTTAGTTGATTCGCGTTCGCTACTTTGATAATTTGATAATTGGGTGGACCGGTGCTTGGATGTTGTTCTTACTTGAACAAGCAACCCACTTATGATTACCCCCTCTCACAAGCATCTGCAACTACGAAAGAAGAATTAAGATAAATCTAACCATAACATGAAACATATGGATCCAAATCAGCTCCTTACGGAATAACGTATAAATTAGGGTTTAAGCTTCTGTCACTCTAGCAACCCATCATCTACTTATTACTCCACAATGCCTTCCCTTACGCCCAAGTATGGTGAAGTGTCATGTAGTCGATGTTCACATGACACCATTAAAGGAAGCAACAACATACACAATATCAAAATATCGAACGAATACCAACTTCACATGAATACTTATAACAAGACTTCTCCCATGTCCTCAAGAACAAAAGTAACTAATCACAAATCATATTCATGTTAAAGATCAGAGGGATACTGAATATGCTTGAGGATCTAGACATTTAATCTTCCACCAAATAAACCAACTAGCATCAACTACAAGATGTAATCAACACTACTAGCAACCCACACGTACCAATCTGAGATTTTGACACAAAGATTGAATACAAGAGATGAAATAGGGTTTGAGATTAGATGGTGCTGGTGAATATGTTGATGAAGATTGGTCCTCCCATGATGAGAGGATCGTTGGTGACATCGATGGCTTTGAATTCCCCCTCCCGGAGGGTAGTGTCCCCGGCGGAATCGCTCCGCTAGAGAGCAAAAGTGCTCCTGCCCAGGTTCCACCTCGAGAGGGAGGCGCTTCATCCCGAAAGTCTTCCTCTGATTTTTTTCTTCGAGGGAAAATGGCATCATATAGGAGAAGATGGCCCCCAGAGGCCTGCCAGGGGCCCCACAAGCTCGGGGGTGCACCTAGGGGGTAGGGCGCCCCCTCCATGCTTTCTGGTGGGTCCCCCTCTGGTATTTCTTTCGCCAATATTTTTATATATTCCAAAATAATTCTCCATCAATTTTTCAAGTCATTTGGAGTTGTTCAGAATAGCTATCTCTGTTGTAGCCCTTTCCGGTCCAGAATTCCAGCTATCGGCAATCTCCCTCTTCATGTGAAACTTGCAAAATAAAAGAGAAAAGGCATACGAATTGCATGATAAAGTGAATTACCAATCCAAAAAAATAAATAACAGTAGGAAAACATGATGCAAAATGGACGTATGTACCACTGGTACAGCGAGCTGCTATACAAATGGTTTTTAACCCCTTTCCGCGACGGCATTCTGAACCGTCGCCAAGTGAGTGTGTGCGATAGGGGGGTCCTTCCCACACGACCAAAAAACCGTCGGGTATAGGCCCTCCGGTCACACACGCTTGGCAAAATGAGATTGTGTGCATTGGGCGAGTGATCAAATACAATTATACAGGCCCAATCAGTTCCGGTCATAAGTACATCCCACACAGTCAGTCCCAGACAAACGTTTCTGTTTGTATGTACATTCCACATAGTCATTCCAAGGAATACATTTCCGTTCTTATATACATCCCACATAGTCAATCCAAGAAGTACATTTCTGTTCGTATGTACATCCCACACAGTCAGGTGAGGGAAAATGTTTCCGTTTGCATATACAACCCACACAGTTTTATGTATAGCCTCGTGTGTGATAGGTGTAACGATCACACACGCTCTGCCTCGGTTAATCGTTTGCTTTTATTCAACTAAATCACACACGATTTTATGAAAAAAAATGTATGACATTGGGCTATCCATCACAACCGCTTTCACTTCTAGAACCGTTTGCAAAGTTCCATGACCCATCTGGCAGGTTTATTAGTTTACAATTAATAATTTCAGTATTATACAAATTCACATTTCATATTGAACAGTTGTTTGCCAATTTCATATTAGGCACATAAATGTATTTTAACATCACAGTACGATAGCTACCTGAAAACAACACATTGTAGCATATAGCTAGTTCATCTTCATAAGAACAATATTAGAACAATATATTCATTTCCCTAATCGAGATCAGCCAAGCTCGTCTTATCCACCTCTGCTTTCAGTTCAGTAAGAACCTGTTTTGCACTGACCGACTAGGAAAGTGCCTCCTCCTTCGCCAACACCATCTTAGCAAAGTCTAATTTAAAAATCTGAGCTCATTCTCCATATTCCTCTTTTTTCCCGCATCTTGAAATATTCTTCAGCGTTGACAACACTTTCTCTAAGCCTACCTCTATTCTCTTCCTCATACATGCTCCAGAGCTTTTCTAGGAACATCTTCAAAGACCGTGGCCACTCTTGATCAACCCACTCCAGGTAAGAACACTTCCGTTCATCCTATAATATTCAAAACTAGATCAGTAACAATTGCAGGGGAAATGTGTTTCTAGCAACATAGAAAATCACCAAATACATATTTTGAAAAACCGGAGAAACAGGTTAATTATGACATATCTTCTATAATAGATTAATGTGCAAATGAATTAATTACTACTGAGACAACAACAAAATTTTGAAACATTAGAAGCTATAATTAACTACAACAACGCTACAAATTCTTAGTCATGTACTATAAATAAAAAAATGAACATTTTATGAGGAAGCTAAATATAACTTCAATAACATAGCGACAGTGTTTGGATGACATCAAATTGGTACTAACATGTGTGTACATGCACAAATTTAGTAACATATAACTAATAGCACTAAGGCCGTCCACTATGTATGCCAAAACCGGTGTCAAGACAACTGTTGCTACATTTGGCACCGGTGCCCTACACTAGCGAGCCGATGCAGAGGAAAATAATCAGGGAACAGGACTCCAGAGCACCTAGTTGCTCTGATGCCCAGTTCCTTCGTGCCATAAAGATTTAGTATTTTACTGCTTGGCTGCTCGGATGTGTGGACCAAAGTTGGCTGCACAAACTACTGAAGCGGTGCCAAATAATTTTCTAATTGCACCGCTGATGAGATGGCAACATTTTTAGATACTAGGTACAAACTATGACACTGTCTTAACATCCAGATTAACATATATAGCACAGTGATAGTCTACGAATCACATCTAACAAATGATTTGTAACAATGAAAGTTGGGCTAACCTTCTTTGCACATGCCAGAAACTTCCTCCCACTGTCCATAGATTGAAGCGCAACTAACTTCACGCATGGAGATTGATGGTGACAATGAGCAGGCAAATCTTCAGCGACCCTGCTCCATTCATTGCAACTGATGGTCCTAGGGAGCCACAAGAGGAAGACATGACTCAAATCGACCGCCGAGTTAAAATCCTTCATTCCAAATCATAACCCGAGAAAGAGAAGAGAGGCATACCCGGGTAGTGAAAGAGTCATCGTCGGAGGAGGAACTGTTGGATAGGTCATTGAAGAAGACCATGGCACCCACGGTGGTTGGATGCGAGACAGCGAGAGCGAGGAAGCGGCTATAGATTGGGAAGGAAGGAAGGAAGGAGGAAATAGGGGAAATGTGTCTTGTGGTCGGGGAGAAAAGGGGGTGGGGAGGGGGTAGATATTTCGGTGGTATGCCAAAAATTTCGAAAGGTGGAGGGAAACTTTGCGCGCGGTGCCGCTGGACACTATTCACTTTGAACGAATGTGTGCATCGCAAACGATTCTTCTGCTTTACGCCCATGCGACGAGTTTGATCATTCAAATATTTGTGGAAATTTCCCTGGGTACTGTCCTCATCCACGTCATTGCATAATTTAACATCGCTTGCTAATTTGGGCACACAAGCCAAAGTTACTGAATCAAGCAATTTTAGTAATTAAACAGAGCCAGTTGACCCAAACATTGCTCTAACAAAAGACCATCGTTATAAACAGAGACTAAGTACATATAATTTTAACAAAGCCGCTGCCGCGCCGCCCTATGCCTTGCCGGTGTAAGATGAGACGTCGATGACTTGTCCTGGCGACATGCTGCCGTTGGTGGACTCCGCGTCCCCTCGGCTGAAGTCGACCACGTCGTCATCCTCGTCCTCGGCGCCACCCTCAAGGTTGTAGTACTCGTAGTAGTGGCTGCGCCAGAGCTCGCACTGGGACTCCACCACCGATTCCTCGACGGACAAGCTCTTCTCAACCTCGTCCCGAGCCACGCGCAACTCCTCCTCCCGGCGCTCCTCAATCTCCGCCACCTCTTGCATCTCTAGCTCCCGCTCGGTGATCTCATGAGGAAGCAGGTGCTCCATGGCCTCTGCCGCCTTTTCGGACGTGGGTTGCATGCTGGATTCCGAAGTGGCCTGGAATATCTTGGCGTGTGCGTCCTTGATCTTGGCGTGGACGGCCTCGACCCAGAACAGGGCGACATCGGCAGCACGGAAGGCAGCTCGAGCGCTCTCGGCGCTTGCAGCCGCTATCGCAGCAGCTGCTGTAGCTGTCTTGGCTGTTGCAGCTGCCATGTCGGCTAGCGCGGACGCCCTCTCAGCGGATGTGGCCGCGCTCAATGCATAGGCGGCCACGCTCTCGGCGCAGGCAGCGACGCTCGGGGAGGACGCGGCCATCATACGGGCCCTCATGAAGTGTTTCCACGGCGTCATTCTTAGCAAGAAGGGGTTGCGGGAATGGGGATCTGGGATTCATGGATTCTGGGGTGACTGGCACTAGAGCAGACAAAGCCGGCGAAGCTTGTGGAGCAAGAATTAAGTAGACCCACGAATTTCCATCGCAAATGATCCCTATAACAAATTGTGTGTGATGTTGTTGATATTTTGTAGCTGTGAAAGACGAATTTGGGGTACAGTGGCAACGGATGGTTGATACGTCTCCAACGTATCTATTATTTTTTATTGTTCCATGCTGTTATATTATCATTCTTGGATGTTTTATAATCATTTTATATCATTTTTGGTTCTAACCTATTGACATAGTGCCAAGTGCCAGTTTTTGTTTTCTGCATGTTTTTTACATCGCAGGAAATAAATACCAAACAGAGTCCAAACGCAGCGAAACTCTTTGTGGATTTTTTTGGACTAGAAGACATCCAGTGGGCCGAAGAAGCACTTGGGGGTGCTCCAACGAGAGCACAACCCACCAGGGCGCGCCAGGAGGCCCAGGCGCGCCCTGGTGGGTTTTGCCCACCTCGGGTGCCCCCTGAACCAAATCTTTGCTCTATAAATACCCCAATATTCCAGAAACCCTAGGGGAGTCGACGAAAATTAATTCCAGCCGCCACAGAGTCCAGAACCACCAGATCCAATCTAGACACCATCACGGAGGGGTTCACCACTTCCATTGGTGCCTCTCCGATGATGCGTGAGTAGTTCACTGTAGACCTACGGGTCTGTAGTTAGTAGCTAGATGGCTTCCTCTCTCTCATTTGATTCTCAATACAATGGTCTCTTGGAGATCCATATGATGTAACTCTTTTTGCGGTGTGTTTGTTGGGAACGGATGAACTTTGAGTTTATGATCAAATCTATCTTTTTGTCCATGAAAGTTATTTGAGTTTCTTTGATCTCTTATATGCATGATTTCTTATAGCCTCGTATTTCTTCTCCAATATTTGGGTTTTGTTTGGCCAACTCGATCTATTTATCTTGCAATGGGAAGAGGTGCTTTGTAGTGGGTTTGATCTTACGGTGCTTGATCCCAGTGACAGAAGGGGAACCGACACGTATGTATCGTTGCTACAAAGGATAAAACGATGGGGTCTATTTCTACATAAATAGATTTTGTCTACATCATGTCATCTTTCTTATTGCATTACTCCGTTTCTCCATGAACTTAATACACTAGATGCATGCTAGATAGCGGTCGATGTGTGGAGTAATAGTAGTAGATGCAGGCAGGAGTCGGTCTACTAATCTTGGACGTGATGCCTATATAATGATCATTGCCTGGATATCGTCATGATTATTTGAAGTTCTATCAATTGCCCAATAGTAATTTCTTCGCCCACCGTTTGCAATTTTCCTCGAGAGAAACCACTAGTGAAACCTACGCCCCCTGGGTCACTTTCTCATATTATTTGCCTTTGCGATATATTTTTCTTTGCTTTTATTTTCAGATCTATTAAACCAAAAATACCTTGCTGCAATTTATTTTCATTTATTTTATCTTGTGTTCCCGTGATCCAATCTATGATATTTTTATCACGTCCGTTTGCCAATTTCTGGCGCCGCTACCCGAAAGGGATTGACAACCCCATTAATACGTCGGGTTGCGAGTATTTGTTATTTGTGTGCAGGTGTTGTTTACGTAGTGTTGATTGGTTCTCCTACTGGTTTGATAACCTTGGTCTCATCACTGAGGGAAATACATACCGCCGATGTGCTGCATCATCCCTTCCTCTTTGGGGAAATACGAACGTAGCTTCAAGCCGCATCAAAAGGAATTTCTGGCGCCGTTGCCGGGGAGGATCACGTCAAGATAGTCTCCCGACCACGTGCCAATTTCTGGCGCCGTTGCCAGGGAGGATCTTCAACAACTACCAGGTTCCTAATCACAAATCTCATCTCCTCACAATTACATTATTTGCCATTTGCTTCTCGTTTTCCTCTCCCCCACTTCACAAAAATTTGCCGTTTTATTCGCCCTCTTTTTCGTTCGTCGTTTTCTAGCCGGATCTATTTTTGCATGCAATCTTTTTTGCCATTATTATCATCATGGATAGTTCTTCCTCTGTTGCGTGCACTCCCGAGAACGAAGTTCTCAACTTTAAACAAAGGGGAGGAGATAATTTAAAAGATGATTGGTATAGAATTTGCAATGCTCATAATAGATCTATCCGTAAGCAATCTACCATTGTTCTTCTTCACTGTTTTTATGTGGGCATCACCACTTGGTATAGATTCGTCCTTGATACGATTACCGGTGGAAATTTCTTGATGTGTCCCTCTCTTGATGCTTTTAATGCTATGGGAAATTTAGTAGGCTCACCACCTCTTATGATTAATGAAACAACTTTGACTCTTGAGCATGCCATGGAAAGATTAGATGCTATTGAAAAGAAAATGCTTACTGAAGAGCATATTGAAAACTTGGATAAAAATATGCATAATTTTGCTACTAAGATTGGGTCAAAAGCGGGAGAAATTTTTAAGTTGTTAAAAGAAAAGGGGACCATAATTCATGAAAGAATTGGAGAAAGCCCGTCTCAGATTGATAAACTGGAAGAATTTTTTAGTAATTTAAGCACAGCTTTTGCTTCCGCTAAAACTATCGAAGAAACTCCTGTGAAGACTGGCAAGACTACTCAAGTTACCAAGAAAAAGGGTCCAACTTCTAGTAATAATAATGGAGATCTTAAAATGATTAGTATTCATCCAAATTTTGTTGAAGTTGCAAGAGATCCCATTGTTAAGAACGAATTCCTCAATTTTATGCCTAGAAGTTTTGCTATTTTACTTGCTACAGTAATGTATCAAAAGCAACACATGAAAATTATTTCCAAAGTGATAGATATCCAAGAAGGATATAATAAAAACATTTATGAAGATCATTGGACAAAATAAACTTGATTCCTTGTAATAGTTTTGAGATATGATGATGTGATATGTGAGTCATGTTGATGAGTAATTATGCTTTAGTAAGAATATTGGTGTTAAGGTTTGTGATTCCCTATGCAAGCATGAAAGTCAATAGTTATGCAATGAAATTATATCCTACTTGTGGTGCTTTATTCGGTGTTAATTATGCTTAATGCTCGCTTATGAGATTATTCGTTTCTTGGTTGGTCGCTTCTCAATCTTTTGCTGGCCTTCATTCTGCACTAAGTATGATCACTACTTATGCATCCAAAATCCTTTAAACCGGTTTTGCCACATGAGTCCACTATACCTACCTATATGCGGTATTCTTTTGTCGTTCTAAGCAAATTTGTATGTGCCATCTCTAATATTCGACATAAATTTCTCTTTTGTGTGCTCATACCACTCGCGAGGCGGTGAGGGGTGGCTAATATTTTCCATGCTAGATGTGTTATTCTCACGATGAGTGTTTATTCACTTGTCATTGCACGAGAGTAAGGCAAAGGTATTAGGGATGCCCAGTCCCAAAATGAAAAATAAATTTACTTTATGTTGTCAAATAATAAATTCCTTGGAATGTGTTGGTATGGAAGGCACCCGTGGATATGGTTAACCATGGAAAGTGAAAGTATGGATGAAAAAGGAATAAACTTTATTTTTTGTTTGGGAACCGCCTATGATATATCTAGCATGGAAAGTGTTGGGAACTCTAAGTCATTTTCGTTGGTGGGAAAAGTATGCCTCTCAAATTTTTTTATCTCTCAATTTTTGCTTTGAGCTCTGGCACCTCTACAAATCCCTACTTCCCTACGCGATGGGCCTTTCTTTTACTTTATGCAATTTTTATTTTTAATTTGAGTCTCCATCTTCCCTTATAAAGCACCAACTAGGGGGCACTATGATCGTACATGAGCATTGGGTGTAGCTAATATGCGAGTGTGTTTCATGGATGGATCAATGATTGAGCATGATGGGCTAAGGATAACTTTTTTAGTATTGATATTTTGAAAGACATGGTTGCTTGTTGATATGCTTGAGTATTTAAGTCTCATGTCAAAACTAGACTATTGCTTTGAACAATATAAAAGTCCAAATGTCCATGCTATAAATAAAAAATATCAGATGACATGTTAGGCAGCATTCCACATCAAAAATTCTGTTTTTATCATTTACCTACTCGAGGACGAGTGATACATCTCCATCGTATCTACTTTTCCAAACACTTTTGCCCTTGTTTTGGACTCTAACTTGCATGATTTGAATGGAACTAACCCGGACTGACGCTGTTTTCAGCAGAATTGCCATGGTCTTATTTTTGTGTAGGAAAAAAATTCTCGAAATGACCTGAAACTTCACGGAGAATATTTTTGGAATATATAAAAAATACTGGCGAAAGAATCAAGGCCAGGGGGCCCACACCCTGTCCACGAGGGTGGGGGCGCGCCTACCCCCTGGGCGCGCCCCCTGCCTCCTGGGCCCCCTGGAGCTCCACCGACCTCAACTCCAACTCCATATATTCACGTTCGGGGAGAAAAAAATCAGAAGACGGATTCATCGTGTTTTACGATACGGAGCCGCCGCCAAGCCATAATCTCTCTCGGTAGGGCTGATCTGGAGTCCGTTCGGGGCTCCGGAGAGGGGAATCCGTCGCCATCGTCATCATCAACCTTCTTCCATCACCAATTTCATGATGCTCACCGCCGTGCGTGAGTAATTCCATCGTACGCTTGCTGGACGGTGATGGATTGGATGAGATTTACCATGTAATCGAGTTAGTTTTGTTAGGGTTTGATCCCTAGTATCCACTATGTTCTGAGATTGATGTTGCTATGACTTTGTTATGCTTAATGCTTGTCACTAGGGCCCGAGTGCCATGATTTCATATCTGAACCTATTATGTTTTCATGAATATATGTGAGTTCTTGATTCTATCTTGCAAGTCTATAGTCACCTATTATGTGTTATGATCCGTTAACCCCGAAGTGACAATAATCGGGATACTTACCGGTGATGACCGTAGTTTGAGGAGTTCATGTATTCACTAAGTGTTAATGCTTTGGTCCGGTACTCTATTAAAAGGAGGCCTTAATATCCCTTAGGTTCCAATAGGACCCCGCTGCCACGGGAGGGTAGGACAAAAGATGTCATGCAAGTTCTTTTCCATAAGCACGTATGACTATATTCGGAATACATGCCTACATTACATTGATGAACTAGAGCTACTTCTGTGTCACCCTATGTTATAACTTTTGCATGAGGAATCACATCCGACATAATTATCCATCACTGATCCAATGCCTACGAGCTTTTCACATATTGATCTTTACTTAGTTACTTTGCCGTTGCCAGTGTTACAATTACTACAAAACTACTACTGTTACTTTTGCCACCGTTACCATTACTTCCATACTACTTTGCTACTAAATACTTTGCTGCAGATATTAAGTTATGCAGGTGTGGTTGAATTGACAACTCAACTGCTAATACTTGAGAATATTCTTTGGCTCCCCTTGTGTCGAATCAATAAATTTGGGTTGAATACTCTACCCTCGAAAACTGTTGCGATCCCCTATACTTGTGGGTTATCAAGACTATTTTCTGGCGCCGTTGTCGGGGAGCATAGCTCTATTCTTTGAGTCACTTGGGATTTATATCTGCTGATCACTATGAGGAACTTGAAAGATGAAAGAACTAAGATATTTCCCTCAACTACGAGGGGAGGTAAGGAACTGCCATCTAGCTCTGCACTTGATTCACCTTCTGTTTTGAGTAAGCTTGCGACGCCTAAACCTGCTTCTGCTATTAATTCTGATATGTCGCATGTTATTGATGATGCCACTTCTGCTTTGCATGATACTTATGATGAAACTACTTCTATGCTTGATACTACTGTGCCACTAGGTGAATTTCTTGATGAACAACTTGCTAGGGCTAGAGAGAATGAAATTATTGAAACTGATAATATTGATGAAAGTGATGATGCAGATTCTCCCCCTAGATATGAATTGCCCGTTGTGCCTGAGGGTTATGTTATGGATGAAGAAACTGCTAGAGACTTTCTTGCTTGCAATGACAGATATGATCTTAAGAAATTATTAGCTAAGCTGAAAGAGAAATCTTTGAATGCTAGAATGAAATATGACCCTGCTTTTGCTACTTCACCTATCTGTATTTCCGATAAGGATTATGATTTCTCTATCGATCCTGAGATAATTACTTTGGTTGAATCTGATCCTTTTCATGGCTATGAATCTGAAACTGTTGTGGCACATCTTACTAAATTAAATGATATAGCCACCCTATTCACTAATGATGAGAAAACTCACTACTACTATATCCTTAAGTTATTTCCGTTCTCATTAAAGGTGATGCTAAAACATGGTTTAATTCTCTTGATCCTGGTTGTGTGCGTAGTCCCCAGGATATGATTTATTACTTCTCTGCTAAATATTTCCCCGCTCATAAGAAACAAGCTGCTTTAAGGGAAATATATAGTTTTGTGCAAATTTAAGAAGAGAGTCTCCCACAAGCTTGGGGGAGGCTTCTCCAATTACTTAATGCTTTGCCTGATCATCCTCTCAAGAAAAATGAAATACTTGATATCTTTTATAATGGACTAACTGATGCTTCCAGAGACCACCTGGATAGTTGTGCTGGTTGTGTTTTCAAGGAAAGAACAGTTGATCAAGCTGAATTGCTATTGAATAATATGTTGACTAATGAAAATAAATTGGACACTTCCTGAACCAACTCCTAAGCCAACTCCGAAGAAAAGGGGTATTCTATTTCTTAGTCCCGAAGATATGCAAGAGGCAAAGAAACCTATGAAACAAAAGGGTATTAAAGTTGAAGATGTTAAGAATTTACCACCTATTGAAGAAATACATGGTCTTGATAACCCGACAGAGGTAGTAAAGGTAAATTCTCCCTATAGATATGATAAAGCTGAAATCCCGTCTACTAAGTTTGTTAGCCAATGCTTGGATGAGTTTGATGACTTTATGGTTAAACAAGAAAACTTCAATGCTTATGTTGGTAGACAATTGAAACGTAATGCTTATATGATTGAAAACTTGAGTGATTATATGTCTAGAGTTAAAGGTGAACTTAAACTCATTAGTAAACATGCTTCTATGGTTACCACTCAAGTAGAACAAGTTCTTAAAGCTCAAAATGATTTGCTGAATGAATTAAATAAGAAAAATGATAATGCTGTTAAAGTTATGACTAGAGGGGGTAAAATGACTCAGGAACCTTTGTATCCTGAAGGCCACCCTAAGAGAATTGAGCAAGATTCTCAGAGAACTAATGTTGATGCACCTAGTCCTTTTAAGAAGAAGAAAAAGAAAAATGATAGGACTTTGCATGCTTCTAGTGAACCTGTTGTTGACACACCTGAGAATCCCAATGATATTTCTATTTCTGATGCTGAAACACAATCTGGTGATGAACATGAACCTAGAGATAATGTTAATGATAATGTTCATGTTGATGCTCAACCTAGCAATAACAATGATGTAGAGATTGAACCTGGTGTTGATCTTGATAACCCACAATCAAAGAATCAACGTTATGATAAGAGAGCCTTCGTTGCTAGGAAGCACGATAAAGAAAGAGAACCATGGGTTCAGAAACCCATGGCATTTCCTCCCAAACCATCCAAGAAAAAGGATGATGAGGATTTTGAGCGCTTCGCTGAAATGATTAGACCTATCTTTTTACGTATGCGTTTGACTGGTATGCTTAAAACGAATCCTTATGATAAGTATACGAAAGAAATTGTTACAAATAAAAGAAAGATACTGAAAGCTGAAATTTCCACCATGCTTGCTAATTATACTTTTAAAGGAGGAATACCAAAGAAACTTGGAGATCCAGGGGTACCAACTATACCATGCTCCATTAAAAGCTATGTTTAGAACTGCTTTATGTGATCTTGGAGCCGTTGTTAGTGTTATGCCTCTCTCTTTATATCGTAGACTTGATTTGAATAAGTTGACACCTACTGAAATATCCTTGCAAATGGCTGATAAATAAACTGCTGTACCTGTCAGTATTTGTGAGGATGTGCCTGTTGTGGTTGCAAATGTTACTATTTTAACGGACTTTGTTATTCTTGATATTCCCAAGGACGATAGTATGTCGATTATCCTTGGTAGACCCTTTTTGAATACTACACGGGCTGTTATTGATTGCAACAAAGGCAATGTCACTTTTCATGTTAATGGTAATGAGCATACGGTACACTTTCCGAGGAAACAACCTCAAGTCCACAGTATCAATTCTATTGGAAAAATTCCAACGATTACTATTGGAGGTTTTGAATTTCCTCTTCCTACTGTCAAGAAGAAATATGATATTCTTGTTATTAGGTACATGCATATCCCCGTTGAGGTAACCTAGTGTTATTCAAAATTTCTCCAGTTCCATGTTATTCAAAAAGAGTTTGATAACAAGACTTGATCAAACTTGTTAGTGGATTCCTTTTGATGAGCATGAGATGGATGAAGTTAGAAAGCACAACCTTCTATACCCTCCTTTTACTTTCTGTTATTTAGATTAAATAAAGCAAAAATAGTATTTTCTGTCTGTTTTCTGAATTATCCTTGCAATAAAAAATACCCCGAAAATAAAAGTTCTCCAAATGCCCTGAAATTGAAATATGATTTTTTCTAGAATATTTAAGAATTATTGGCACTGAGAACACACCTGGGGTCCACACCTCCTGGCCACGAGGGTCCAGGGCGCGCCCACCCCCCTAGGGCACGCCCCCTGCCTCGTGGGCCCCTCGTGGCACCTTTCCACTTACTCCAGCATCTACACACTCCTTCTTCCTCCAGAAAAAATCACTAACAAGCTCAAGCACGAGTTCTAGCTCATCTTGCTGCCATTTTCGATCTCCTTGCTCAAAGCTCCACTCACAAAACTGATTTGGGGGATTGTTCTTCGGTATGTGACTCCTCCAATGGTCCAATTAGTTTTTGTTCTAGTGCTTTATTTATTGCAAATTTTTGCTGCTTAGGTGACCCTATTCTTGAGCTTGCATGTCAAATTTATTTGGTCCCAAGTAGTTCTAATGCATGATATAGTCTCTAGGCAATTGTGGGAGTAGTTGCTATCAATTTTGTTGAGTTTGGTTCACTTTTATTTTTATTTTGAGTTACTAAAATTTTCAGAAATTTTTCAGAGGAAGAAATATGTTTAGGAAAATGTACCAAGGTGGTTCTTCAAGGAAGCAAGGACCCAGGCCCGCAATACGTGAGCCGGACCATGAACTACCAAGAGAAGCTCAAGTGCGGCCTTGTGAATGGCCGTCAGAAGATTTCATGGTCCAAGCAGGAATTAAAGAGGAATTTGACGCATATGTGCGTAATGCTAAACTCGAGGGCTTCATGCTAGATAAGTGCCCTCAGTATTATTACCTAACTGATTCCTTTGTGAGAAGGTTCAAATTTACATCTTCACGCAATTCTCACACTGTCCTATTTGATCTCTATGGTAAATCTTATACCATGGACTTAGAAGATTTTAATACTGCTTGCAAACTCCCGCAATGGGGTAGTGCTAGTGATCCTCGTAAATCTGAGTTTAAGGATTTTCTTGCTAGTATTACTATGGGGGAATCTAGAGAAATAACACAAGCTACCATAGGGAGCATTCACTTTCCTGCTAAACATTATTTTGCTCTCTTTATAGGTAGATGCATTAACGGCAAGGACGAGGCATGTCACATGTGTGTTCCCGATCTTACTGTTCTCAAGAGTGCTGTATTAGGAGATAAACAATATAACATGGGGGCCATTGTTGCATGAAGGTTGCATCTTAATAGTTTAAGTGGAGACTTGTTTGGTGGAATTTATGCAACCCGTTTAGCCAATTATCTTGAGATACCCATACATGAAAATGATATGGAATTGCCTCCTGCTTATTTAGATTGTAATGCCGTGGTTCGCCATCAGTTTATTGAGAGGAATGAACAATCTCTCCAGTACCGACTAATCTTTGACAGGCGCCGCACTGTCCATGTTGCTCTCCCTGCTCCTACTTTCTTTGACTTTCAGGCAAAAGGGAGATATGTTATAACCAGGGAGGAGGCGAACGAGTATGAGAGGAGGACAGAGGCAGCTTGCCTCCAAGCTGCAGCTCATGAGGCAATAGCTGCTGCATCTCAGTACGACCCCATCTACAACTTTGATCCTTGGGCATAGACGAACTTAGGCCAAAAGCCTAAGCTTGGGGGAGTACGTATTTCCCACCGACGTTACATTCATGTTCACACACTCATGCTAGTTGTCGGTGCTCATACTTTTTCATTGTACTATCCATGCTAGTTTATTTTCCTTTTTCTAGCTTTCTTCTTGTGTGTTTGAAAAACCTTAATAAAAACCCAAAAAATTAGTTGTAACTTTTATCTAGTTTACTTTCCATGCCTGTAGTAGTAAGAACTAAAAGAAAACCCAAAAAGATTTCTCGTTCTTCTTTTGCTTGTTGGGAGCTTTCCCATGTAAATAGTGTTATTTATTTTCTTTTCTTTGGGGGTTGAGAGGAGAAGACCATAATGAAAATGTTTAAGTGGCTCTTTTATGCATTATTGTTGATTTAACAAAGAGCCCATGTTACCTTGTCTTCTCCTTTGTATTAAATGCTTGCAGATTCCAGCTTAGTCCAATTGCACATGCACTATTATTATTATCCACACCGTTTGGTCGTGCAAGTGAAAGGCAATAATGACGATATATGATGGACTGATTGAGATGAGAAAAGCTGGTATGAACTCGACTTCTCTTGTTTCTGTAAATATGACTAGTTCATCGTTCCTGATTCAGCCTATTATGAATGAAACGTGTTTGCAATGACAATTAGAGATTATAGTTGCTCATGCCATGCTTAATTAGCTAGGACTTTATAATGGTTTACCTTGCGTGCCAACATGCTATTAAAATGGTTGTGATGTGGTATGATAGGGTGGTATCCTCCTTTGAATGATTCAAGTGGCTAGACTTGGCACATGTTCACGCATGTAGTTGAAACAAAATCAACATAGCCTCCACGATATTTATGTTCATGGTGGATTATATCCTACTCATGCTTGCACTCAATGTTTATTAATTTTAATGCATGTTCATGACTGTTGTCGCTCTCTAGTTGGTCGCTTCCCAGTCTTTCTCTAGCCTTCACTTGTACTAAGCGGGAATACTGCTTGTGCATCCACTTCCATAAACCCCAAAGTTATTCCATATGAGTCCACTATACCTTCCTATATGCGGTATCTACCTGCCATTCCAAGTAAATTTGTATGTGCCAAACTCTAAACCTTCAAATGAAATTCTGTTTTGTATGCTCGAATAGCCCATGTATCAACTAGGGCTGTTTGTATCTTCTGTGCTAGGCTGGTTATTCTCAAGAGGAGTGGACTCTGCTCCTCACTCACGAGAAAATGGCTGGTCACCGGGATGCCCAGTCCCATGCTCAAACCAAATCAAAATAATTGCAAACAAAACTCCCCCAGGACTGTTGTTAGTTGGAGGCACCCGTTGTTTCGGGCAAGCCATGGATTGATGCTTGTTGGTGATGGGGGAGTATAAACTTTACCATTATGCTTGAGAACCACCTATAATGTGTGTAGCATGGAAGATATCGAGATCTCTCAGTTGTTGACAATGAAAGTATGCCGCTCAAAATATTATTTATCTCTATTTCAAAATTGAGCTTTGGCACCTCTACAAATCCCTGCTTCCCTCTGCGAAGGGCCTATCTATTTACTTTTATGTTGAGTCATCATCCTCTTATTAAAAAGCACAAGTTGGAGAGCATCGCTGTCATTTGCATCCGTTACTATTAATTTATATTGAGTATGACTATGACTGGATCTCTTTCACCATGAATTACAATGTTTAGTCAGTCCTTGATCTTCAAAGGTGCTCTGCGTTTATGTTTTGCGGTCTCAGAAAGGTCTAGCGAGATACCATCTTGTTATATCATATTATGATTGTTTTGAGAAAGTGTTCTCATCCAAGATTTATTATTATTGCTTGCTAGTTGATTATGCCATTGATATGAGTAAACATGAGACCTAAGTGTTATTGTGAATATGGTTAGTTCATAATCTTTGCTGAAAACATGAATGCCGGCTTTACATATTTACAACAACAAGAGCAAACAGAGTTTGTAAAAGTTTTTCTTTATCACTTTCAGTTTGTCAACTGAATTGCTTGAGGACAAGCAAAGGTTTAAGCTTGGGGGAGTTGATACGTCTCCATCGTATCTACTTTTCCAAACACTTTTGCCCTTGTTTTGGACTCTAACTTGCATGATTTGAATGGAACTAAACCGGACTAACGCTGTTTTCAGCAGAATTACCATGGTGTTATTTTTGTGCAGAAATAAAAGTTCTCGGAATGACCTGAAACTTCACAGAGAATATTTTGGAAATATATAAAAAATACTGGTGAAAGAATCAAGGCCAGGGGGCCCACACCCTGTCCACAAGGGTGGGGGCGCGCCTACTGTGGCACCCCTGCTCAGAGCAACCGGTTTACCCTGCATTGCCAACCCAGAGATCGAGTCTTCTGGCAATACACAACAACATGGTATAGAAATAGCCGCTTTATTGATGCTAGCGTGGTACAAAGGTCTGATATTACATCAAGATTCGAGGCCAAGCGGCACACACGGTGCTGCTGGACAGTATGTACATTATTTAATGAACATGGCTGGAGCCTCGATCACACAAAACTAAGCGGCAGCGGAAGAACGACGTAGCAGAACTCCATGGCACAGGGACACCGACGTGGACACGGCCTAGACACGAGATGCGCTCCGATGCGAATCACCTTGCCTGAAAGCTGGCATGACACGCCAGGTCAGTACATTGAATGTACTTGCAAGCTCACAACAAACATAAGCACGATGACAGACAATATCATGATAATTAATCAAGTTAAATTAATGCAAGAAATTACTACAAATGCAAAGCTATGCAAAGCAACCAAACAGCGCACCGAGTCACACGGACTCGCTTACCAGACGGTTACCTTGTAACCAAACGGTGACCACACCGGGGTCACACCTGAAACGAATCACTCATGAACACCTCGAGTGTTCAAGGTTCACCACGAAACAATGCATCACAACAATTACTAGTTTGCAAGATTAATTATAAAAGTTGATCCATGGTGTGACTTACTCCCGAGTCTTGCCCATAACCGAGGGCGCGGCTATCGATAGATTAAATACACTCTGCAGAGGTAGCGCACTTTACCCACACTACAGAATACCTGGCCTCGTACTCCCATTCGTGTGGACCAAGGTATTCCGACGAAACCCTCCCTTTGCCATGCACTCTCCCCGGCCACTCCGACCATCTGCCTCTCAGGGCTAGGTCTTGGGTGGCCCCGTGTCTACCAAAGACACCAACGGCCACCGTCGTGGCAAAACGGTCCCAAACGGGGACAAGGTACCATAAAAACAAAACGAGCATGCAAGGTTATGTCTGCCTACCGGGCCAGGGTATGCACGCCCATAACCTTCCCTCGCGGGAGGCACCGGTGAGAGCCATGACAAAGGACCGAATCAAGACCTTCCCATTAGGTAAATGTGGTCGCACTGAATTAAAAACCCGATTCAGTGGCACCATGATGTGATCAACATCATATTCAGGTTGAACTTAATCAAGTATTAACTTTCAGAAAGACTTTTTATTACTAACATGGCATCATACCGGAAATCATGCAACTACTCGTCACACAGAGCAAGCAACTCTTAAGCATGGATCAAAACAAGCAACATAACTATCTTGCAATACTAAGATCAGAAACTTCTCTGGTTATAACTCATTTTTATCTACAAACAACATTTTTATTAGTTCATCATTTAGTTGAAAACTATTACTAGCAAAAATAGCTACCATAACTTTCCATAACAAAATATCTAGTGCAAAATCTTACTCTACTTAGCCAAACAATTCTATGAACTCAACCAGAAGCTAAAACAAGCACATCGAGCATCATAAAACAACTAGCAATTAACCATATTAATTTATCAAATTTTAAATGCAAATAAAGGCTCATATTCAAGTAAAAAATCATAGATATTGAAATAACACCATCCAAATGATGCTGTGGCTTGCCTTAGTGCAAAGGAGGGTCACACTCCTCTTGGTTAGCTTCACGACAAGATCCTCCTTCTGAAAATATTTTAAAACCACAAAAATAAATGTCAAAACACATTATGAAAATCACCAGAAATTCTAGATAGCAAGGAAAAATCCACCTCTTTGGTGTGCTGCTAGAGCTTTCTGAAACAAAGACAATGCAAAAAGAATCAATTCATTTGGACTTATGGTTTAGAAATGGTGGCTGGTCAAAGTTTAGTCAAATTTCTGAATTAAATTTGAATAAATAGAAAATCCTGGGGGGGGGGGGTGACGTCGAAGGCGTAAAGTGGAAGTGCGCCTCCACTCGTACCGCTTCGGGCGCGAGTAGTGAGGCTGACACTGGGCCCCACCAGTCAGGAGAGGGAAGGGGATCGAGATCAGAGGGGAGGCGGTGCTTCGCCGGAGCTCATGCCGGCGACGAGGGGGTTTGGGGCTAGGCTAGAGGGATAGATCGGAAGCAGGGCTTGCGGCGCACCTGCCCGTACCCGTGGCTTGGCGAAAGGTGGACGGAGCTGGTCGCATTCGAGCTCACAAGCTTCGGTGGCGGACGGGGTTCGCCGGAGAGGTGGAAGACGGTGGCTAGAGGCAGCTCCTATTGGGGAACGTAGTAATTTCAAAAAAATTCCTACGCACACGCAAGATCATGGTGATGCATAGCAATGAGAGGGGAGAGTGTTGTCCACGTACCCTCGTAGACCGAAAGCGGAAGCGTTAACACAACGCGGTTGATGTAGTCGTACGTCTTCACGATCCGACCGGTCAAGTACTGAACATACGGAACCTCCGAGTTCAGCACACGTTCAGCTCGATGACATCCCTCGAACTCCGATCTAGCCGAGTGTTGAGGGAGAGTTTCGTCAGCACGACGGCGTGGTGACGATAATGATGTTCTACCGACGCAGGGCTTCGCCTAAGCATCGCTACGATATTATCGAGGTGTAATATGGTGGAGGGGGGCACCGCACACGGCTAAGAGATCAATGATCAATTGTTGTGTCTCTGGGGTGCCCCTGCCCCCGTATATAAAGGATCAAAGGGGGGGAGGTGCGGCCAGCCTTGGGGCGCGCCACGAGGAGTCCTACTCCCACCGGGAGTAGGACTCCCCCCTTTTCCTAGTTGGATTAGGACTTGGGAGGGGGGAAAGAGGAGAGGGAGAAGAAGGAAGGGGGGTGCCGCCCCCTTCTCCTTGTCCTATTCGGACTAGGGGGAGGGGCGTGCGGCCCAGCCCTAGCCGCCTCTCCTCTCTTCCACCTAGGCCGATTAAGGCCCATTATGTTGCCGGGGGGTTCCGGTAACCTCCCGGTACTCCGGTAAAATCCCGATTTCACCCGGAACACTTCCGATATCCAAACATAGGTTTCCAATATATCAATCTTCATGTCTCGACCATTTCGAGACTCCTCGTCATGTCCGTGATCACACCCGGGACTCCGAACAACCTTCGATACATCAAAACATATAAACTCATAATATAACTGTCATCGAAATGTTAAGCGTGCGGACCCTACGGGTTCGAGGACTATGTAGACATGACCGAGACATGTCTCCGGTCAATAACCAATAGCGGAACCTGGATGCTCATATTGGCTCCCACATATTCTATGAAGATCTTTATCGGTCAAACCGCATAACAACATACGTTGTTCCCTTTGTCATCGGATGTTACTTGCCCGAGATTCGATCGTCGGTATCTCAATACCTAGTTCAATCTCGTTACCGGCAAGTCTCTTTACTCGTTCTGTAATACATCATCTCGCAACAAACTCATTAGTTGCAATGCTTGCAAGGCTTAAGTGATGTGTATTACTGAGAGGGCCCAAAGATACCTCTCCGACAATCGGAGTGACAAATCCTAATCTCGAAATACGCCAACCCAACAAGTACCTTTGGAGACACCTGTAGAGCACCTTTATAATCACCCAGTTACGTTGTGACGTTTGGTAGCACACAAAGTGTTCCTCCGTTAAACGGGAGTTGCATAATCTCATAGTCATAGGAACATGTATAAGTCATGAAGAAAGCAATAGCAACATACTAAACGATCGAGTGCTAAGCTAACGGAATGGGTCAAGTCAATCACATCATTCTCCTAATGATGTGATCCCGTTAATCAAATGACAACTCATGTCAATGGCTAGGAAACATAACCATCTTCGATCAACGAGCTAGTCAAGTAGAGGCATACTAGTGACACTTTGTTTGTCTATGTATTCACACAAGTATTATGTTTCCGGTTAATACAATTCTAGCATGAATAATAAACATTTTCATGATAGAAGGAAATAAATAATAACTTTATTATTGCCACTAGGGCATATTTCCTTCAGCTCCGAGGGCTTGGCGGGGTCCAGGCAGCTCCAGCAGACCACCAAGGCCCTGCCCAAGCCGCTGCTTGAGCTCGAGAGGCCCTGGAGAGCGGCAGCTGGCCTGCGGGGATCGCCGGAGTCCTCAGGTCGGGCGATGACCAGAGGCCTGCCCGACCGGGCTTCTGCTCGTCTACGTGTTCATGGAGGTGGTGTGGAGTGGTGCGTGGCTAGCAAGGGAGGCGGGGTGGCTTTATATAGCCGGAGCAGAGGGGGGGACGTGTCACCGCTGGAGCTCTGGATACGCGACAAACATCGACGAGAGGCTCCAACGCGAGGGGACAGGGTGCAGCGTCAATGCCGGCGCTTGCCCACGCTCGTGGACGAGCACAGGAGGCGGTTTGAGATGGGGACAAGCACACGCGCGCACTGTGCCGTTTTGGCCGCGACTTGACTAGGCTTGCTGCGGCGGCTCCGACGTCGGCGAGCGCCAGGGAGGGGTCATGGGTGATTGGTCGAGGGTTGTGGCACGTTGCGGCAGTCGGAGGCGAGCGCTTGCAAGCACACACGCGAAACAGAACGCAAGGCGCCGGCCAGAGCGCGTCGAGACGCTGCCAGGCGTCGTGTCCTCGCGCGGTCACCAAGCTGGCATGGCCAAAACAACGGCCAGGAGCGGCCAAACCTTGTCTACGAGCTCGACCGTGCAGTGCTACGTCTAGGAGAGGTGATGGATCATACCCAGGCCGACCGGACGCGACTCTACCAAGCTGGCAAGTTTCTGGTCAGAAACTTGGTCGCCAAGTTTGGCCACCTTCTAGAAGGCCATTAGGGCCAATCTCCTAGGGTTTAGGGTTTCTTAGGAAGGTCTTTAATCTCAAGAAATCTCAAGGCCAAAAGCTCAAGGAAAAATGCACTTGCTGTACAAAATGCATTTCTGGTCCAGAAGTGAAAATATTTTCTACAGCAAAAATATTACAAAAAGTGATGCAATATTTTTGCATGGGAAGATGTGCCATGGTCCTAAGAATATTTAGGAATTATCTCAGATTTTTCTGAGCAAGAAAAATTGAGGTTGCTTTGGAGCACAAAGTTCTGAAATGAGCTTAAGAGAGAAAAATGAATATTTTCCTTTTAGGAAAAATATTCATTTTATTATTTTGGGAATTTGTGGGAGGAATAAGGTAGATAGGTCACTTGGGTGAAAGCCAAGGATATGCCCAAGTGACAAGTCCATTTGAATTGATCCAAAAATCCAAATCAAATCAGGGCAAAAACCACGATGAAAACCAAGTCCGGAAAGAGAGAGAAGGCAAGTTCGGTAAAAAGAGAGAAGGCAAAATCCAGGCTGTCACAAACCTCCCCCACTTAGGATGAATCTCGTCCTTGAGATTCGGTTGCTTGGGAAAACCATTCTGGGTATGCAGTCCTTAAAAATTCCTCCCTTTCCCAGGTTGCTTCTTCTTCGGTGTGATGCTCCCACTGAACCTTGTAAAATCTTATCTCTTTGCTGCGAGTGACCCTTTCTGTCTGATCCAATATTCTGGTTGGCTTTTCCTCATAAGTCAAATCCTTAGCCAACTCTATCTCTGACATATCAGTCCTTTTCTCCGGTGGCGAGATGCATCTTGTTAGCTGTGAGATGTGAAACATGTTGTGTACTTCTGACAATTCTGGCGGCAATTCCAACTGGTTGGCAACTGTTCCGACTCTGGCCATGACGGGGAATGGACCGATATATCTGGGTGCCAATTTTCCTCGGGTCTGAAACCTCTTGACTCCTTTCATAGGGGTGACTCGGAGATATACGTGTTCTCCGGGTTCGAAGCTGATCTGACGATGTTTGGCATCATAGTAGCTCTTCTGTCGGGATTTGGCCAGTTGCAGTCTGTCTCGGATTTCCTTGACTTGCTTTTCTGCTTCGAGCATTAAATCAGTCCCGAAAATACGACTATCTCCTATTTGAGACCAATTTAATGGGGTGCGGCATTTCCGTCCATACAGGGCTTCATAGGGTGACATCTTTAAGCTGGCCTGGAAACTGTTGTTGTAGGAAAACTCGGCGTAGGGCAGACAGTCTTCCCACTTGGTTCCTTGGGCCAATGTACATGCCCGGAGCATATCTTTGAGTATTTGATTTACTCGCTCAGTCTGTCCATCTGTCTGAGGATGGTAACCCATGCTGTACTTCAGAGCGGTCCCCAAGGCTTGATGAAGTCGGGACCAAAATGCGGATGTGAATAGAGATCCCCTGTCGGAGGTGATAGTCTTGGGTACTCCATGCAGACTAACGATTCTTGATACATACAGCTGTGCAAGTTGATTTGCATGGTATGGGGTACGGATGGGTAGGAAGTGTGCCACCTTGGTTAGAGTGTCCACTATGACCCATATCGCGTCGTTTCCTCGATGAGACCTTGGTAATCCGGTGATGAAATCCATGCAAATATCGTCCCATTTCCATTGGGATACCGGCAGAGGCTGGAGGAGTCCGGTGGGTTTTTGGTGTTCCGCCTTTACCTTATTGCAGATATCGTAGCAGGCCACAAAATACGCGATGTCTTTCTTCATTCCATCCCACCAAAATATCTGACGAAGATCCTCATACATCTTGGTACCACCGGGATGAATTGAGTATGGTGCTTCATGTGCTTCCGCCAATATTTTCTTCTTCAGACTGTCTTGGTTGGGTACGCAAAGTCTTCCTCGGAACCTTAGCGAACCTTGCTGATCCATAGTGAAATCTGGTGCTTGCCCTTGGTGCAGCTTCTGAACATATATCCGTAACACCTTATCATCCGCTTGAGCTCTGCGGATTTCTTCTTCGAGAGTAGGAGAAACTTCCAATATATTGGTAAGACGGGCGTCGGTGGTTAGCAGATTTAGCTGCATGATTTCTTCATAGAGCTCTGGAGGCAAGGAATCCATTAGGGCATTGAGGTTGGCTGGTTTGCGGCTAAGGGCGTCAGCCACAACATTAGCTTTGCCCGGGTGATAATTTATTCCGAGGTCATAGTCATTAACCAACTCGAGCCATCTTCGCTGTCGAAGGTTCAAGTCGGGCTGAGTGAATATATACTTGAGACTTTTATGGTCGGTGAATATCTGGCACTTCTTTCCAATCAGATAATGTCCCCAGATTTTCAAAGCGTGCACCACTGCGGCCAATTCCAAATCATGAGTAGGATAGTTTCCTTCATGTTGTCGCAGTTGGCGAGATGCATAGGCCACCACTTTGCCATCTTGCATGAGTACACACCCCAGTCCTTTTCTGGAGGCGTCGCAGTAAACATCGAAACTGCGATAGATATCTGGAAGAGTTAATACGGGTGCCGATGTCAATCTGGTTTTTAACTCATTGAAGCTCCGTTCGCAGTCTTAAGTCCATACGAACTTCTTGTCCTTCTTGAGGAGCTCAGTCATTGGCTTGGCGATCTTGGAAAATCCTTCGATAAAACGGCGATAATATCCGGCCAGTCCAAGGAAACTCCAGATTTCTGAGACGTTGGTGGGTGCAGACCAATCAAGTACATCTTTTACCATGCTTGGGTCTACCGAGAGGATATGTCCGAGGAATCCCACTTGCTGGAGCCAAAACTCACATTTGCTGAATTTGGCATATAGTTGATGATCGCGAAGCCGTTGCAGAACTGCGCGAAGATGTTCCTTATGTTCGTCCTTGCTTTTGGAGTAAATGAGGATGTCATCAATGAACACCACCACAAACTTGTCCAAGAAGTCCATAAACACCTTGTTCATCATATGCATAAAGAATGCAGGAGCGTTGGTGAGGCCGAAGGACATAACAGTGTATTCGTAAAGACCGTACCGAGTGGTGAACACGGTCTTAGGAATATCTTCCTTCTTAATCTTGAGTTGATGATATCCCGTCCTCAAATCAATCTTTGAGAATACTTTGGCCCCACTAAGTTGATCAAACAGATCGTCAATCCTCGGCAGTGGATACTTGTTTCTAATGGTGACGCCATTCAGCTGTCGGTAGTCTACACACATTCGTAGACTGCCATCCTTTTTGTCCACAAAGATTGCTGGTGATCCCCATGGGGAAGAGCTTGGACGAATGTATCTTTTTTGCAGCATCTCATCCAGTTGTTTCTTCAGTTCCACCAATTCCGAGGAGGGCATCCGATAATATTTCTTATGTATCGGGGTGGTTCCAGGCACTAGGTCAAGAGCGAACTCCAATTCCTGGTCTGGTGGCATGCCGGGCAATTCTTCAGGAAATACATCTGGATACTCACTGACCATTGGGATTAATTCCACCTCTTCTGTCACGGCTGCGAAAACCATATCCTTCGTGGGGATGCGCTTGCGGGCATAAAAACTGGTAGTGCGATTATTTTTCACGGTAACTTCTCTGGTCGCACAGCTGATGCAGACTTGGTATTGGGTTGACCAATTCATGCCCAGAATCACATCCAATTTGTTGGAATCGATGATTATCAATGATGTTGGAAACTTGACGCCCTTGATGTCAATCTCCAAATTTCGGCAGATGAGATTGCTTCTGAGGAGGGATCCCGGGGATTGTACCAGCATGTGTTTTCCCAAAATCGAGCAAGAAAATTGTTTTGGGAAGCAAAACTTCGCGAAATAAAAGAGTGGGAAACCCCAGAGTCAAATAAAATCATGGCGGGTATATTGTTAACGAGAAACATACCAATGACGACTTCCGGGTCCTCTTGGGCTTCGTCTGCGGAGATGTGATGAACTTGCCCTTGGATTATATTGGGGGCGGAATACTTCTCCATGTAGTTGACTTGCGGCTGAAATGGAGCGACGTGCTTGGTGTTCTTGGGACACTGTCGGGCGTAGTGTCTGGTTTGACCACAGCTGAAGCACGAATTGTTGCGCTGGCAATCGTCGCGCACCAGGCTGGTCACGACATTCTTGACTTGTGTAGTAGTCTTGTTGACGTTCTGCTGCCAATTGGGTTTGTACTCCACCTGAGTCTGTTGCCATGTACGAGCCTTTTGCACTGGTTGCATATCCTTCTTGGGCTCGAATTCGCGCTTGTGGTCATTAGTAGCTGGCTTGTTGTCGTGCAGGAGCTTGTGTTCCCTCTCGGCGATGAGGGCCTTGTTCACCAGAGTCGGGAAGTCCGGGAAATCAAACATACTAAGAGTGCACTGGAGATGTTGATGTAGGCCTCCAAGGAATCGGTCGATCTTCCGCTCTTCTGTGGCCACATCATGGAGAGAATAGCGGGCCAGATGGTTGAATTTATTCAGATACTCGGCGACGGTCATGCTGCCTTGAGTGAGAGCGAGAAATTCGTGTTGCTTGATCTTCATGACTCCGGTGGGAATATGATATTTGCAGAAATGATCCTTGAATTTTGTCCAAGTAATTTCCTCATTGGCAGGCCATATTGCTTTGGCATTATCCCACCATATAGCGGCAGCTCCTTCGAGATAATGCGTTGCGAAGGGAACCTTGTCTCCGTCGTCTGTGTGAGCAATTTCCAATTTTCTTTCAATAGTCCTTAGCCAGTCGTCGGCGTCCAAAGGATCAGTAGCATGGCTGAAACTGGGAGGCTTGGTTCGCTGAAAATCTGATAGCTTGGAATGATGGCCATTATGGTTTCCATTCTGCCCAACCATCACTTGTACACTTTTCAGTATTTCCAGCAGACCGTTGCTCCTTCTTTCTTCAAACATTCGTAGGATTTGCTCGGTGGAAGGCGGTTGTGGCGGTGGAGGCGGAGGTGGCTGGTATGGTTCAGGGGAATGTCCTGCCTGTCTTGCGGAACGACGGACAGGGACATCCTCACCAGCTTGACCGCTGCTGCCTCCACGCGGCATCCTATTTTTCGTTTTCCCAATACATAGCAACCATGATGAGAAAATTCCAAAATGGGGGAAAAACCAATGACAAATCCCGGAAGAAAGCAGCGAATAAAACCAAGTCGAAAAAGAGTCCAACATAATTATACATAGTCCCAACATGAAAATAAACATCGCAATGGGTCTACTACCCTCGTACATGAAACTACTCATCATGACAAGTGCAATTACAGCCATACATCATGCTCATGACTACCACGATACTCTAAAGATCTACTGCTCGGATGGTGCTGCTGCAGGCTCGTCTCCTGAGCCGGACCCAGATCTTGAACTGATAGCAGAGACCTCCGGGGGAAGAGAGGTGCGCTGGCGCTGTCTTGAGGGCTCTCCCTTAGGTGCAGGCAGGGGATGGGATCTAAGCATAGGAGCGGCAGGAGTAGCGACAAGAGATGACCATGCAGCAGGAGCGCTGTGAGGGTTCACCGTCAAAGGGTTAACGGTACCCTGCGAGGTCGTCGTAGGAACGGAGGTGGGAGGAGCAGAAGTGTAGATGACATCGGGAAGAGGGTTCCTTATACGAGTTGCAGCGAGAGCGGCGCGAGCGCGTGAGAGCTCCCGAGCTAACTCGTAGTTAAGGAGATAGCTAGCGGTGATGTAGCGTGCAAGGTGGCTAGTGGGACGATCACACGCCGGATTAATCAAAGGAAAGCGGATACGCCCATTCTCGTGCAGAGATGGGTAGAAGAAAAGTCTAGGGTGGGTGTGCATGCGAACCTCATTGTAGCACAAGTCTACAAGAGCCTCGATAGCAGCAAACTGAACTGCCTGAGATGGCATAGAAGCAAGACCACCCTTAGACGAACGAGTGTAAGCACCGGATGGGGAACTGTGGTGTAGAGTGACCTCAGCATAATACTCATACAATGCACCAGCCAGATGCTCACAATACACCCGATACTCTGGATCAGCACCCTCTGGATAGAGTCGTCGCCACACGTTCTGAAGCAGGTGCGGCGATGTGCACGGAGCTGGCTCAGGATGGTACAAGATCGGTACTGGTGCCATCTACACTCACAAACCATACGGTTAGAAATATGAACAATAAGTCATGCATGCAATGCAACAACCAATTCCTATGTCTACCGGTACTCAAACGAAACTATCTACCATTTTACTAATGCACTACCGGTCTAGCATGTCCAACAATCAGCGCGGCTCTGATACCAAGCGTTGTGGCACCCCGGCTCAGAGCAACCGGTTTACCCTGCATTGCCAGCCCAGAGATCGAGTCTTCTGGCAATACACAACAACATGGTACAGAAATAACCATTTTATTGATACTAGCATGGTATAAAGGTCTGATATTACATCGAGATTCGAGGCCAAGCGGCACACACGGTGCTGCTGGACAGTATGTACATTATTTAATGAACATGGCTGGGGCCTCGATCACACGAAACTACGCGGCAGCGGAAGAACGACATAGCAGAACTCCATGGCACAGGGACACCGACGTGGACACGGCCTAGACACGAGATGCGCTCCGATGCGAATCAACTTGCCTAAAAGCTGGCATGACACGCCAGGTCAGTACATTGAATGTACTTGCAAGCTCACAGCAAACATAAGCACGATGACAGACAATATCATGATAATTAATCAAGTTAAATTAATGCAAGAAATTACTACAAATGCAAAGCTATGCAAAGCAACCAAACAGCGCACCGAGTCACACGGACTCGCTTACCAGACGGTTACCTCGTAACCAAACGGTGACCATACCGGGGTCACAACTGAAACCAATCACTCATGAACACCTCGAGTGTTCAAGGTTCACCACGAAATAATGCATCACAACAATTACTAGTTTGCAAGATTAATTATAAAAGTTGATCCATGGTATGACTTATTCCCTGTCTTGCCCATAACCGAGGGCGCGGCTATCGATAGATTAAATACACTCTGCAGAGGTAGCGCACTTTACCCACACTACGGAATACCTGGCCTCATACTCCCATTCGGGTGGACCAAGGTATTCCGATGAAACCGTCCCTTTGCCATGCACTCTCCCCGGCCACTCCGACCATCTGCCTCTCAGGGCTAGGTCTTGGGTGGCCCCATGTCTACCAAAGACACCAATGGCCACTGTCGTGGCAAAACGGTCCCAAACAGGGACAAGGTACCATAAAAACAAAACGAGCACACAAGGTTATGTCTGCCTACCGGGCCAGGGTATGCACGCCCATAACCTTCCCTCGCAGGAGGCACCGGTGAGAGCCGCGACAAAGGACCGAATCAAGACCTTCCCATTAGGTAAATGTGGTCGCACTGAATTAAAAACCCGATTCAGTGGCACCATGATGTGACCAACATCATATTCAGGTTGAACTTAATCAAGTATTAACTTTCAGAAAAACTTTTTATTACTAACATGGCATCATACCGGAAATCATGCAACTACTCGTCACACAGAGCAAGCAACTCTTAAGCATGGATCAAAACAAGCAACATAACTATCTTGCAATACTAAGATCAGAAACTTCTCTGGTTATAACTCATTTTTATCTACAAACAACATTTTTATTAGTTCATCATTTAGTTGAAAACTATTACTAGCAAAAATAGCTACCATAACTTTCCATAACAAAATATCTTGTGCAAAATCTTACTCTACTTAGCCAAACAATTCTATGAACTCAACCAGAAGCTAAAACAAGCATATCAAGCATCATAAGACAACTAGCAATTAACCATATTAATTTATCAAATTTTAAATGCAAATAAAGACTCATATTCAAGTAGAAAATCATAGATATTGAAATAACACCATCCAAATGATGTTGTGGCTTGCCTTAGTGCAGAGGAGGGTCACACTCCTCCTGGTTAGCTTCAAGGCAAGATCCTCCTTCTGAAAATATTTTAAAACCACAACAATAAATGTCAAAACACATTGTGAAAATCACCAGAAAATCTAGACAGCAAGGAAAAATCCACCTTTTGGTGTGCTGCTAGAGCTTTCTGTAACAAAGACAATGCACAAAGAATCAATTCATTTGGACTTATGGTTTAGAAATGGGGGCTGATCAAAGTTTAGTCAAATTTCTGAATTAAATTTGAATAAATAGAAAATC